>NC_059217.1:47606314-47906314 GCF_020615455.1 Coregonus clupeaformis
TGAAGAGGGTGGATCTCACCCCACGGCCCTGAGGAAATAAATGTGTGTGTTTATTGTCAATTTTAACTGCACACTTGTTGTTTGTGTACATAGATTTTATGCTTTCCCCCCATCACCGCTTTCCATCAATTTGTATAGCAATTGAGTCAAAAGCTTTTTTGAAATCAACAAAGCATGAGAAGACTTTGCTTTCGTTTTGTTTGTCGATAAGGGTGTGCAGGGTGTATACGTGGTCTGTCGTATGGTATTTTGGTAAGAAGCCAATTTGACATTTGCTCAGGACGTTGTTTTCACTGAGGAAATGTTGGAGACTGCTGTTGATGATAATGCAGAGGATTTTTCAGAGTTTGCTGCTGACGCATATTCCACAATAATTATTGGGGTCAAATTTGTATCCGCTTTTGTGTATTGGGGTGATCAGACCTTGGTGCCAAATATTGGGGGAAGATGCCAGAGCTGGGGATTATGTTAAAAAGTTTAAGAATAGGCCATTTGAATTTGTGGTCTGTATATTTTATCGTTTCATTAAGTACAGTATACCATCAACACCACAGGCCTTTTTGGGTTGGATAATCCAGTGGGTTCTGGTAGTCTTTAACAGCTGATTCTAAGTTTTGCAAATGGTAATGTCTATGTTTTTGCTCTTTGTTAAATGGCCAAAAAGGTTGAAGAAGTGGTTTCTCCATTTATCTCCATTTTGGATCGATAACACTTCGTGTTGTTTGTTTAGTGTGTTCCAATTTTCCCAGAAGTTATTTGATTCCATGGCGTCTTCAATCACAATGAACTGTTTTCTGTCATGCTGTCTTATTAATTATTGATTTCCCCCTCTAGGATGGAGAAGCTGTCTTCATTAAAGTATTGTGATTCTAGTGGGGAGATATAGGTAGCACACAGGAGGACATTTTTCTCTGTTGAGATCATTTCCTTTTGAATTTCCAGCCAAATGTAAAATGATCCTGTTTTGATTAATTTAATAGAGTGAGTTAGGTCTGCTCTATACCAAATTAGCATACCCCCTGAGTCTCTTCCCCGTTTCACACCTGGTAGTTTGGTGGATGGGACTACCAGCTCTCTGTTACCTAGAGGGCCACCAGTGGGTCCGTCTCTTCTATACCATGTTTCTTGTAGGATGACAATGTCTGTATTTCAAATTTATTTGGTGAAGTCCAGGTTCCTGCTCTTTAGTCCAAAGGCAGATGACCTCAGGCCTTGGATATTCCAGGATGAGATAGTGAAGGCTTTGTGTTCCATAAAGTGTCCAATGTTGTTAGTCGTGTGGTTTGGCCTCAGGCCAGTAAGTGTGAGCAGAGCCTGCTGAGCATCTGGTACATGCCATTGGCCTGGGCTAGTGTAAGAGTGGGGGTTGGGCCTGTTTGCCTGCTCACGGCCTGGGCATATGTGTGACTTTCATTTTGAGGCGCTCTTTGTGGGAGTGGGGGGCCTGGGGTGGGTAGGAGGGGCATAGGTCTGATCTGAGGGGGCCTAAATGGGGTGTGGGTTGACTTGGGGGGTATTGATTGGTTGGGGTGGGGTGGGGGAGTGGATGTTGTTGGTGGTCCTGTGGTCTGGATGTAGGTCCTCTCGGCGTGGGTCCTCTGCTCTGTGTAGGTCCGGGGAGGGGGGGGGGTACCCGCAGTTCTGGGAGAGTGTCTCGCTGGTCTGGGCGGGGTGTCTGTTGATCTGTTGCTCCTGTGTGAGGTGTTGGGGCTGCGGTTGAGGGCGATATCCTTTAGGGTCCGGGCGAAGGTGGGCACTGCTGCCTTGTATAGGTGGACCTGGTCGTAAAGGCTGTTCAAGTCTAAAAGTTTGTTTTCTTGTATGTATTTCCCGTTTGAATCCATAAGTAGTACAATCTGTGGCTTGTGTATGTCCTCATTCCCTCCCTCCGTATACCATTCCCTCCCTCCGTATACCATTCCCTCCCTCCGTATACCATTCCCTCCCTCCGTATACCATTCCCTCCCTCCGTATATCATTCCCTCCCTCCGTATATCATTCCCTCCCTCCGTATACCATTCCCTCCCTCCGT
This sequence comes from Coregonus clupeaformis, assembly GCF_020615455.1. Classification (NCBI taxonomy): domain Eukaryota; kingdom Metazoa; phylum Chordata; class Actinopteri; order Salmoniformes; family Salmonidae; genus Coregonus; species Coregonus clupeaformis. The sequence continues at coordinate 47,608,347 of NC_059217.1, forward strand.
ATATCATTCCCTCCCTCCGTATACCATTCCCTCCCTCCGTATATCATTCCCTCCCTCCGTATATCATTCCCTCCCTCTGTATACCATTCCCTCCCTCTGTATATCATTCCCTCCCTCTGTATACCATTCCCTCCCTCTGTATATCATTCCCTCCCTCCGTATATCATTCCCTCCCTCCATATATCATTCCCTCCGTATATCATTCCCTCCCTCCGTATATATCATTCCCTCCCTCCGTATATCATTCCCTCCGTATACCATTCCCTCCCTCCGTATATCATTCCCCCCTGGGGCGGCAGGTAGCTTAGTGGGTAAGAGCGTTGTGCCAGTAACCGAAAGGTCGCTGGTTCTAATCCCCGAGCTGACTAGGTGAAAAGTCTGTCGATGTGCCTTTAAGCAAGGCACTTAACCCTAATTGCTCCTGTAAGTCGCTCTGGATAAGAGCGTCTGCTAAATGACTAAAATGTAAAAAATTTAAAATCATTCCCTCCCTCTGTATATCATTCCCTCCCTCCGTATATCATTCCCTCCCTCCGTATATCATTCACAGCCCTGCCATTCCCTCTTTCTCTGTCTCCTCCCACCTACCTTCCCACCCACCTTCTCTCTTTCTCTGTCTCCTCCCACCTACCTTCCCACCCTCCATCCCTCCTTCCCTCTTTCTCTGTCTCCTCCCACCTACCTTCCCTCCTTCCATCTCTCCTTCTCTCTTTCCCTCTCTCCTTCCACCTCTCCATATTCCCATGTCCCAGTCCCAGCCCCATCGCTCCCCATAATCCCTGGAGCTAGGTCGACCGGCCCGGTGCATCCAGTGCTGGTGTGTCCTCCACTCTCTCTCCCATTCCCTCCCCTCTCTCTCTCTCCTTCCCTCTATCTCTCTCCTAATCCCTGGAGCTAGGTCGACCAGCCCGTTGCGTCGGGTGCCGGTGTGCGACAAGAGCTGTGTGTGGCGGACTGGTACAGCCCTGTCTCATGACTGGACTGGGGAGTAATCCCCATTACAACACACACACACACACACATGCACACGGTCGCTACACAAACACACACACACTAATCTCAGGCAGGTCTCAGGAGGAAAGAGCAAAGAGTTACCACAGCGGCTGTAGAGAAAGAATGATGTGAAAAATTGAGAGGGATTTTATCTTCTCAGTTTTCAGTTCAGGCGTTCTCTCTCATCTTCAGAACCATGCTTTGGCTACACGCAGGTACCCTGATTATCTCTGTCTCTCTGATTATCTCTGTCTATCTCTCTCTCTCTGTCTCTCTCTCTCTCTGTGTCTCTCTGTCTATCTCTCTCTCTCTGTCTCTCTCTCTCTCTCTCTCTGTCTCTCTCTCTCTCTCTCTCTGTCTCTCTGTCGCTGTATCTGTCTATCTCTCTCTCTGTCTCTCTGTCTCTCTCTGTGTGTCTGTCTGTCTCTATCTCTGTCTCTCTCTCTGTGTGTCTGTCTCTCGCACTAGACCGTTATGTGCTCTGTTTTTGATGGGGGTTTCCTGTCTTTGATGGGTAGTTTCCTGTCTTTGATGGGGGGTTTCCTGTCTTTGATGGGTGGTTTCCTGTCTTTGATGGGTGGTTTCCTGTCTTTGATGGGGGGTTTCCTGTCTTTGATGGGGGGTTTCCTGTCTTTGATGGGGGGTTTCCTGTCTTTGATGGGTAGTTTCCTGTCTTTGATGGGTGGTTTCCTGTCTTTGATGGGGGGTTTCCTGTCTTTGATGGGGGGTTTCCTGTCTTTGATGGGGGGTTTCCTGTCTTTGATGGGGGGTTTCCTGTCTTTGATGGGGGGTTTCCTGTCAGTCATGTTATTTGACCGTGGTCTTTTTTCCATCCTGTTCATCTCGAGGTTTCCTTTGGATTGAATTCTATATATGTGGTTCTTTAGACATGGGTTTCAGATTATTATTTTATTTTTTATGGTTTGTATTTATTTATATTGGTCTAATCGAATATATAATATTTCAGGACAGAACTGCGATACTTGCTCAGACCTGTGAAAATACAATATATTGGTTTTCTAGTTGAGCGGAGGACAAGGAAGCTAAGAGGTTTAAAGGGATAGTTAACGTTTTAACTTAGATTGCAGGGGTGAAGTATCCCTTTAAGATACTCATAGACATCTAATGAAAGAATAGCTTTACTCACGCTCTGACCGTTGAGAACACGGTGACCAGTTAAGGTGACCAGTTTCTCTAATTGATGTAACTTGTTACCCCTTTGTATTTTAACAGTGTGATACAGTTTTATGACTTGGGTGCAGTGGCAGTCTTGTATTTTGATACAACAATATTGTGATTATGGTTAAAACTGTCAAGTGTGTGTGTGTGTGTGTGTGTGTGTGTGTGTGTGTGTGTGTGTCATGCTAGGTCATATTGACAGTGTGTTAATATTATGGACTTTGCTCTATGTGCTGCTGGGAATGTGATTAATTATTAACACACCACACACACACACACACACACACACACACACACACACACACACACACACACACACACACACACACACACACACACACACACACACACACACACACACACACACACACACACACACACACACACACCACACCACACACACACACACACACACACACACACACACACACACACACACACACACACACACACACACACACAAACAATTTAAAGCATTTGCTTCCACAGAGCAGGCAGCATTGATACACTATACCAGAGTTTCCTAAAAACAGTCCTGGGGACCCCAAGGGTTTTTTTTTGTTTGTATTTTTCCCCCCTAGCGCTACACAGCTGATTCAAATAATCAAAGTTTGATGATTAGATGATTATTTGAATCAGTTGTGAAGTTCTAGGGCAAAAAAAACAACCGAAACGTGCACCCCTTGGGGTCCAGAGGACTGAGTTTGTGAAACGCTGCACTATGCTGTACTATACTGTAGTCTGCTGCACAAATGAGTGAGTGAATTCTGAACTATCATACAAAGTTATCATTGTGTTATTCTGTGCTACGTTGCTATTGGAAACAACTCCGTGGCCACCCAGTGCCTGAGAGTCTTCCCTGAGATTGGAAGGTTGTGGGTTCGATCCCTGGTCGAGTCAAACCCGAAGACTGTAAAACAAGACTCATATGCTCTTACGTCTAAACTGAGAGTGGACAAAACATTAAGAACACTTTCCTAATATTGAGTTGCACCCCCCCCCCTTTTGCCCTCAGAACAGCCTCAATTTGTCGGGGGCTTGGAATCTACAAGGTGTCGAAAGCGTTCCACAGGGATGCTGGCCCACGTTGACTCCAATGCTTCCCACATTTGTTTCAAGTTGGCTTGGTGGACCATTCTTGATACACACGGGAAACTGTTGAGTGTGAAAAACCCAGCAGCGTTGCAGTTCTTGACACACTCAAACCGGTGCGCCTGGCACCTACTACCATACCCCGTTCAAAGGCACTTAAATCTTTTGTCTTGCTCATTCACCCTCTGAATGGCACACATACACAATCCATGTCTCAATTGTCTCAAGGCTTAAAAAATCCTTCTTTAACCCGTCTCCTCCCCTTCATCTACACTGATTGAACTCGATTTAACAGGTGACATCATCAAGGGATCATAGCTTTCCTCTGGATTCACCTGGTCAGTCTATGTCACGGAAAGAGCAGGTGTTCTTAATATTTTGTATACTCATTGTACAATGGCATTGGTTAGTGTTCTGCTGCAAGAGGAATCAGGGGGACAGACATTAGGTTGATATGAGTCATGATTAATGCACACACACACACTGAACCTCCTCTGTTTGTGTTCATCTGGGGTTATTACACAGTGGACAATTCAGGCATTGAAACGCTGTTATAACACACACACACACACACACACACACACACACACACACACACACACACACACACACACACACACACACACACACACACACACACACACACACACACACACACACACACACACACACACACACGCACACACACACACGCACGCACACACACACACACACACACACACACACACACACACACACACACACACACACACTGTCCCCTTCCCTAGTCCTAATCTGAAAAGGGCAGTCTGTCTGTCTGTCTGTACGGTCGTTGTCTTGACAATCATAGCGTTGTTCCCTGTTGGCCACAGCTGGACAGAGCAGGACATGGAGGAGAGCCAGAGATATTTATTTATCTAGTATCCATCGACACTATTTCAAACTCTACTATAGTAGTGATGCACTGCTTACAGACCCTATAGGTTACATTATTATACCCTTCGGTGTAGTTTACATTACCGGACAGACACAAAAAACAGAAATAACTAATAATTGAACGTTCAGAATGACCGCAGCGTCGGCGATAAAACACAAAGATAGAAAGGATGTTGTAGTTTTAGTGTCGAAGGGGACCGAGCATCCACCAGTCTGGTGTCCACCGTATATCAAACTCAGATAACTGGGTGACTTACTGCCTGTACTGTAGGTTACATTATCACCACATAGTTGGTCTTGAGAAGCGGAGTACAGGTTGGATTCGTGTAGCGATCTATTAGAAGCAGAGTACAGGTTGGATCTATTTTGATGAAGTTCTCTTGTTGTCATCCCGTGTTCAAACCTATCGTCTCTGTCTTTCCTCTTCAATGAGAAGCCGTCACTTTTCTATACTTTCTGTAGAATGGATCACTCTTTCCTAATGTCTCTCACTATATCATTCTGTTATATTCTCCTCTCTCTCTCTCTCTCTCTCTCTGTCTCTCTGTCTCTCTGTCTCTCTGTCTCTCTGTCTCTCTGTCTCTCTCTCTCTCTCTCTCTCTCTCTCTCTCTCTCTCTCTCTCTCTCTCTCTCTCTCTCTCTCTCTCTCTCTCTCTCTCTCTCTCTCTCTCTCTCTCTCTCTCTCTCTCTCTCTCTCTCTCCCTTACCCTCCCCCTATTCACCTCCCCCTCCCTCTCTTACATGCCTTCTTTCATCTCCCCCTCCCTCTCACCCTACTGTCTCCGCCTCCCTCTCTCCCTCCCCTCCCTCTCTCAGTCTCTCCCTCTCCGGTTATCAGTCCTGCCAGCCTGAATTTACTGCCAGTTTGGGTGGGGTGCACATCTGGACTTTATTTAAGGGAAAACCATCCTTCTCCTCCTCCTCTCCTCTCCCCTCCCCCTCTCCTCCTCCCCCTTCCCCCTGGCTCTGACATGTATTCACAAACCTCAACCTACAACTGACCATTTATATTTTTATTTCCAAGACAAGTGACTGTGTCTGGACCCATAGAGTTGGACTTTGTCCCAAATGTCACCCTATTCCCCATGTGGGGCACTACTTCGATGACTGGGGACAAGAATTCGGCCCTGGCATTTTATCCACACCAGCCCACATCACTGGGCTCAGCCAACTCACCCCACCAGCCACACCCCCTCCCCTCCCCCCACACACACACCCTGACCCCACACACACCCTGACCCCACACACACACCCTGACCCCACACACCCTACTGAGACACAGGCAGTAGTGCTGACATAACACTGAGAGTACAGTACAGTGTTTCTGTACCAGTGACTGGGGAGACATGGTCCTCCTCCTCTTTCGAACCAGCTCTTGTTTAAAATAAATACAACATGTAAAAAAAAAAAAAAAAACACTGGAGGAGATACAACTCACCGCTATAACTGTTCCTCTGTCTGGAGATACAACTCACCACTATAACTGTTCCTCTGTCTGGAGATACAACTCACCACTATAACTGTTCCTCTGTCTGGAGATACAACTCACCACTATAACTGTTCCTCTGTCTGGAGATACAACTCACCACTATAACTGTTCCTCTGTCTGGAGATACAACTCACCACTATAACTGTTCCTCTGTCTGGAGATACAACTCACCACTATAACTGTTCCTCTGTCTGGAGATACAACTCACCACTATAACTGTTCCTCTGTCTGGAGATACAACTCACCACTATAACTGTTCCTCTGTCTGGAGATACAACTCACCACTATAACTGTTCCTCTGTCTGGAGATACAACTCACCACTATAACTGTTCCTCTGTCTGGAGATACAACTCACCGCTATAACTGTTCCTCTGTCTGGAGATACAACTCACCGCTATAACTGTTCCTCTGTCTGGAGATACAACTCACCGCTATAACTGTTCCTCTGTCTGGAGATACAACTCACCACTATAACTGTTCCTCTGTCTGGAGATACAACTCACCACTATAACTGTTCCTCTGCTCTAGACATTTGGTTAGCCTCCCTGTTGGGCTGTCTGTCTGTCTTAGCATCTTCTCTGCTGTCACTTTTCTTTTTGTCTGTCTGCCTGTCTGCCTGCCTGCCTGCCTGCCTGCCTGCCTGCCTGTCTGTCTGTCTGTCTGTCTGTCTGTCTGTCTGTCTGTCTGTCTGTCTGTCTGTCTGTCTGTCTGCCTGCCTGCCTGCCTGCCTGTCTGTCTGTCTGTCTGTCTGTCTGTCTGTCTGTCTGTCTGTCTGTCTGTCTGTCTGTCTGTCTGTCTGTCGGTCTGCTTAAGCCTTATACGTTATAAAAGCCAAGCTAATGACTTTGGCTATATAGCTAATTAGTGCCTGTCATATGTTCCCCTGAATCAACACCTATCATAAGTGTTAATAACTATCAAAGGGCTCCAGACTAACAGTTTACTCTGGTGTGTTTACTAGTTAGTAGGAGCCCCATTAACTGTTGCTGAAGCAGCAGCTACTCTTCCTGGGGTCCACACACAACATAGAACATGATACAGAACATCAATAGACAAGAACAGGTCAAGGACTGAACTACACACATTTTAAATAAGAACAATGGAACCAAAAAAGGTTATACTGACAGTTATGCATTACTAACAGTTACACATGACTGACAGTTACGCATTACTGACAGTTACACATTACTGACAGTTACACATGACTGACAGTTACGCATTACTGACAGTTACACATTACTAACAGTTACATATTACTGACAGTTACACATTACTGACAGTTACACATTACTGACAGTTACACATTACTGACAATTAAATATTACTGACAGTTACACATTACTGACAGTTACACATTACTGACAGTTACATATTACTGACAGTTACACATTACTGACAGTTACACATTACTGACAGTTACACATGACTGACAGTTACATATTATTGACAGTTACATATTACTGACAATTACACATTACTGACAATTACACATTACTGACAATTACACATTAATGACAGTTACACATTACTGACAGTTACACATTACTGACAATTACACATTACTGACAATTACACATTACTGACAATTACACATTACTGACAGTTACATATTACTGACAGTTACACACCACTGACAGTTACACATTACGGACAGTTAGACATTACTGACAGTTACACATGACTGACAGTTACACATGACTGACAGTTACACATTACTGACAGTTACACATTACGGACAGTTACACATTATGGAAAGTTACACATTACGGACAGTTACACATGACTGACAGTTACACATTACTGACAGTTAAACATTACTGACAGTTACATATTACTGACAGTTACACATTACGGACAGTTACACATTACTGACAGTTACATATTATTGACAGTTACACATTACTGACAGTTACATATTACTGACAGTTACCCATTACTGACAGTTACATATTATTGACAGTTACACATTACTGACAGTTACACATTACTGACAGTTACACATGACTGACAGTTACATATTATTGACAGTTACACATTACTGACAGTTACATATTACTGACAGTTACCCATTACTGACAGTTACACGTGACTGACAGTTACACGTGACTGACAGTTACATATTATTGACAGTTACACATTACTGACAGTTACACATTACTGACAGTTACACATGACTGACAGTTACATATTATTGACAGTTACACATTACTGACAGTTACATATTACTGACAGTTACCCATTACTGACAGTTACACGTGACTGACAGTTACACATGACTGACAGTTACACATTACTGACAGTTACACGTGACTGACAGTTACACGTGACTGACAGTTACACGTGACTGACAGTTACACATTACTGACAGTTACACGTGACTGACAGTTACATGTGACTGACAGTTACAAATTACTGACAGTTACACATGACTGACAGTTACACATTATGGAAAGTTACACATTACTGACAGTTACACATTACTGACAGTTACACATTACTGACAGTTACATATAACTGACAGTTACATATTATTGACAGTTACACATTACTGACAGTTACATATTACTGACAGTTACCCATTACTGACAGTTACACGTGACTGACAGTTACATATTATTGACAGTTACACATTACTGACAGTTACACATTACTGACAGTTACACATGACTGACAGTTACATATTATTGACAGTTACACATTACTGATAGTTACATATTACTGACAGTTACCCATTACTGACAGTTACACGTGACTGACAGTTACACATGACTGACAGTTACACATGACTGACAGTTACACGTGACTGACAGTTACACGTGACTGACAGTTACAAATTACTGACAGTTACACATGACTGACAGTTACACATTATGAAAAGTTACACATTACTGACAGTTACACATTACTGACAGTTACACATTACTGACAGTTACATATAACTGACAGTTACATATTACTGACAGTTACACATTACTGACAGTTACACATGACTGACAGTTACATATGATTGACAGTTATACATTACTGACAGTTACATATTACTGACAGTTACACATTACTGACAATTACACATTACTGACAGTTACACATTACTGACAATTACACATTACTGACAGTTACACATTACTGACAGTTGTATATTACAGACAGTTACACATGACTGACAGTTACATATAACTGACAGTTACACATGGCTGACAGTTACACATTACTGACAGTTAATCATGACTGACAGTTACATATTATTGACAGTTACACATTACTGACAGTTACATATTACTGACAGTTACACATTACTGACAGTTACACATTACTGACAATTACACATTACTGACAGTTACACATTACTGACAATTACACATGACTGACAGTTACACATTACTGACAGTTGTATGTTACAGACAGTTACACATGACTGACAGTTACATATAACTGACAGTTACATATTTTTGACAGTTACACATTACTGACGGTTACACATTACTGACAATTACATATTACAGACAGTTACACATTACTGACAGTTACACATTACTGACAGTTACACATTACTGACAATTACACATTACTGACAGTTACACATTACTGACAGTTACACATTACTGACAGTTACACATGACTGACAGTTACATATTATTGACAGTTACACATTACTGACAGTTACCTATTACTGACAGTTACCCACACATTAGTACATATACATATAATAAGAGTTATTTAGATCAAATAGAGGAGAGGCATTGTGCTTTGAGGTGTTCCTTTTTTTAGGTGGAAGGCAGTTCCATGTGATCATATATAATACTGTACGTTGCCTTTAATTCACTCTGGATTTGGGGACAGCGAAGAGACCCCTGGTGGCATGTCTGGTGGGGTAAGTATGTCTATCAGAGCTGTGTGACACGTAAGTTGATTTTACAGACAATATAGAATTCTCAACAAATTTACATTTCTCTCAAAAACAAGAGAATTGATGCAGTCAATCTCTCCTCTACTTTGAGCCAAAAGAGACTGACGTGCATACCGTTTGACATTAGCCATCTGTGTACATTGAAGGGCAAGATGTTCTGCTCTGTTCTGGGCCGGCTGCAGCTTTTCTAGGTCCTTCTTGGAAGCACTTGGACCATGTCAATAGTCAAGATTAGATTAAACTAGAGCCTGTTGGGTGCCACTAACTTTTACAGTTGGTGAGACAAGCCCATAATCATCACAACGTCATTCACAGTGCTCTATTAACAAGTATAATGAATTGACTACTAAGGTTTTCAAGAAAAACTTTGTTTAATCTAACACGTCCAAGCAAGAATTCATGATTCAAGATATTTTTATGTGCAACCTAATCCAGTGACTGCCATGCATTTTTGGGTTGACAATTAGATTACAGTTGCTATTTTTCGAAATAGGACTCCGGAATTTCCAGAATGTTTTTTGTTCAATAGAGATGAATGACATATAAAGTACCAGTCAAAAGTTTGGACACACCTACTCTCATTCCAGGGCTTTTTCTTTATTTTGACTATTTCCTTGATGACAGCTTTGCAAACTCTTCGCATTCTCTCAACCAGCTTCATGTGGTAGTCACCTGGAATGCATTTCAAGTAACAGGTGTGCCTTCTTAAAAGTTAATTTGTGGAATTTCTTTCCTTCTTATTGCGTTTGAGCCAATCAGTTGTGTTGTGACAAGATGGGAGGTGGGGGGTATACAGAAGATAGCCCTATTTGGTAAAAAACCAAGTCCATATTATGGCAAGAACAGCTCAAATAAGGAAAGAGAAACAACAGTCCATCATTACTTTAAGACATGAAGGACAAACACTTTGATTTTGACAGCAGCAGGCCCCAGCGAGGGGCAGGGCAGGACAAACACTTTCATTACAGGAATCATGAGGAGAAGAAACTTTACTGTTTGACCAAATCATAGTTTTAGCCGCCAAAATAATAGGTGACAATGTATAATGTTTCTACGTATAGAAACCCTGTCTGTTCTTTACCATCCATGATCTAACTGATGACACCCTGTCTGTCCTTTATAAATAATAAATAATATGCCATTTAGCAGACGCTTTTATCCAAAGCGACTTACAGTCATGTGTGCATACATTTTTACGTATGGGTGGTCCCGGGGATCGAACCCACTACCCTGGCGTTACAAGCGCCATGCTCTACCAATGATCTAACTGATGAAACCCTGTCTGTTCTTTACCATCCATGATCTAACTGATGACGGAGTCGGAGCAGCTCTCTTTGCTGATGCCACGTTTTACTTTGAATGTGAGTTTGCGTGACCTCGGCTCAGCCTGTCAGAATATTTATATGAAAACAACATTTATGTGTGTGTAAAACTTGACCAAACCACCCAACAAAAAATTGTCCAGCCCATCTAGCATTTGCCAGAAGGCCAATCTGCCCCCACATATGACATGTTGAATGGGGAAAGAGGAGAGAGAGAGAGAGAGAGAGAGAGAGAGAGAGAGAGAGAGAGAGAGAGAGAGAGAGAGAGAGAGAGAGAGAGAGAGAGAGAGAGAGAGAGAGGGAAACTGAAAGAAACAGAGAGAGAGATGATTGATGAAAACACTCAGATTCACATCAACGTGACCGCAGTAGAGAGAGTCACAATGTTTTAAGTTCCTTGGCGTCCACATCACCGAGGACTTGTCATGGACCAACAACACCACCACTCTTGTCAAGAGGGCGCAACAGCATCTCTACTTCCTAAGGCGGCTGAAGAAATTTGGCATGCCACCCCGGGTCCTCTCCAAATACTACCGCTGAACCATCAAGAGCCTCCTGACCGGTTACATCACGGCCTGGTACAGGAATTGCTCCGTCCACGACTGCAAGGACCTCCAGCGGGTGGTGAAGATGGCCCAGTACATCACTGGGACCGTGTTCCCACCCATCCAGGACATCACTGGGACCGTGTTCCCACCCCATCCAGTACATCACTGGGACCATGTTCCCACCCCATCCAGGACATCACTGGGACCATGTTCCCACCCATCCAGGACATCACTGGGACCATGTTCCCACCCCATCCAGGACATCACTGGGACCATGTTCCCACCCATCCAGGACATCACTGGGACCATGTTCCCACCCATCCAGGACATCACTGGGACCATGTTCCCACCCCATCCAGGACATCACTGGGACCATGTTCCCACCCATCCAGGACATCACTGGGACCATGTTCCCACCCCATCCAGTACATCACTGGGACCATGTTCCCACCCCATCCAGTACATCACTGGGACCATGTTCCCACCCCATCCAGGACATCACTGGGACCATGTTCCCACCCCATCCAGGACATCACTGGGACCATGTTCCCACCCATCCAGGACATCACTGGAACCATGTTCCCACCCATCCAGGACATCACTGGGACCATGTTCCCACCCCATCCAGTACATCACTGGGACCATGTTCCCACCCCATCCAGGACATCACTGGGACCATGTTCCCACCCCATCCAGTACATCACTGGGACCATGTTCCCACCCCATCCAGGACATCACTGGGACCATGTTCCCACCCATCCAGGACATCACTGGGACCATGTTCCCACCCATCCAGGACATCACTGGGACCATGTTCCCACCCATCCAGGACATCAATGGGACCATGATCCCACCCATCCAGGACATCACTGGGACCATGTTCCCACCCATCCAGGACATCACTGGGACCATGTTCCCACCCTATCCAGGACATCACTGGGACCATGTTCCCACCCATCCAGGACATCACTGGGACCATGTTCCCACCCCATCCAGTACATCACTGGGACCATGTTCCCACCCCATCCAGTACATCACTGGGACCATGTTCCCACCCCATCCAGAACATCACTGGGACCATGTTCCCACCCATCCAGGACATCACTGGGACCATGTTCCCACCCATCCAGGACATCACTGGAACCATGTTCCCACCCCATCCAGGACATCACTGGGACCATGTTCCCACCCCATCCAGTACATCACTGGGACCATGTTCCCACCCCATCCAGGACATCACTGGGACCATGTTCCCACCCCATCCAGTACATCACTGGGACCATGTTCCCACCCCATCCAGGACATCACTGGGACCATGTTCCCACCCATCCAGGACATCACTGGGACCATGTTCCCACCCATCCAGGACATCACTGGGACCATGTTCCCACCCCATCCAGTACATCACTGGGACCATGTTCCCACCCATCCAGGACATCACTGGGACCATGTTCCCACCCCATTCAGGACATCTCCTAGAAACGGTGCCTGAGGAAGTACCGCAGCATCATCAAGGACCCCCCACACCCCCCAGCCACGAGCTGTTCTCTCCCTTACTGTCAGCCAGACGGTACCGGAGCATGAGGTCTGATACCAACAGGCTCAGAGACAGTTTCTATCTACAAGCCATCAGACGGTACCGGAGCATGAGGTCTGATACCAACAGGCTCAGAGACAGTTTCTATCTACAAGCCATCAGACGGTACCGGAGCATGAGGTCTGATACCAACAGGCTCAGAGACAGTTTCTATCTACAAGCCATCAGACGGTACCGGAGCATGAGGTCTGATACCAACAGGCTCAGAGACAATTTCTATCTACAAGCCATCAGATGGTACCGGAGCATGAGGTCTGATACCAACAGGCTCAGAGACAGTTTCTATCTACAAGCCATCAGACTGTATCGGAGCATGAGGTCTGATACCAACAGGCTCAGAGACAGTTTCTATCTACAAGCCATCAGACTGTACCGGAGCATGAGGTCTGATACCAACAGGCTCAGAGACAGTTTCTATCTACTAGCTATCAGACTGCTGAACACTTGAACTGGACTGACCACCTGCTCTGATTCTCTGCACCTTAGCACACATGCACTCACTCACACACACACACACACACACACACACACACACACACACACACACACACACACACACATTCATGCTACACACACATACAACTGCTGCTACCAGACTCTTATTATGATTGCTAAATACTGCACAATTTAAACACTTGCACCCAAAACATGTATAAATATTGGCCTATAAATGTTGTCTTCCTGGATTATACTGATGCTAAATGTCTATTCTGTTCTACTGATCCATTTACTTTATATTGGTATTCTTACCTTTTATTATGTATTATTGTTGTTGCATTGTCCAGAAGGAACCTGAAAGTAAGCATTTCATTGGACGGTGTACACCATGTGTATCCTGTACGTACGACTAATAAAACTTGAAACTTGATGAACAGTCGTTCAACCGTTGACTAATGTATGTGATGTGATACCTCAGTAACACCGGGGAGATATCACTGACCTCAGTAACACCGGGGAGATATCACTGACCTCAGTAACACCGGGGAGATGTTACTGACCTCAGCACTGGAGCTCTTAGCTGTTACAGACCCCCCAGGCTGCTTTGTTGACCACCGTGGCTGGTTTCTGACCTTGGAATAAGTTAATTAACTGGATAATAAACCATCCTGATGGGGCTTGACAACAACACTCCATAGGCCTTTTTACACAGCATGGTTCTTAGCCCCAGGCTAAGGCAGCTGTTAGCCCAAGGCTAAGTGCAGTGTGAACGAGGCTTTAGGTAAGACACCCAGTCTGAAATACCCTGTTGAAGGCATTTGCAAAACTTTCAAGCAAACTTCCCTTGTCCCATCAAGAGTTGCTGAATAACTTCTCATCTCAAGATGAAGGCATTTGCTGAATTGTTTTGCAGACTTTCCATTGTCCTACACTCCTAGATATAAAGGGTTCCAAAAGGGTTATTCGGCTGTCCCCATAGGAAACCCTTTTGTTTACAGGTAGAACCCTTTTTGGTTCCAGGTAGAACTCTTTTGGTTCCAGGTAGAACCCTTTTGGTTCCAGGTAGAACCCTTTTGGTTCCGGGTAGAACCCTTTTGGTTCCAGGTAGAACCCTTTTGGTTCCAGGTAGAACCCTTTTGGTTCCAGGTAGAACCCTTTTTGTTTTCAGGTAGAACTCTTTTGGGTTCCAGAGAGTTCTCCTATGGGGACAGCCCCCAAAAACGTTTAGGTTCTAGATAGTACCTTATTTATAAGAGTGAACCAATAACTTTGAATCTCAAGATATCCCATCTAGAACTGATTTTCACGCTCTATCTTGCTCTCTTCCTTGTCAGGGAGAGACTGAGCGGTGCCTAAGCACTGATCAGTGAGATTTGAAATTGCGAGGGTTTTGAGACAGAGGGTGAAGAGAGAGAGAGAGAGAAAGAAAATAGTTTATCCAACACTAACAGATAAATTCTTGACATTCCGAACTGAGTAGCAGCTTAATCTATCAAAGACTGGGAAGGGGGAGAGCAAGAAAGAAAGAGAGAGAGAGCGAGGGAGAGGTCTGGGGTTTTGTGGGTACAGAGAAAAAGTTGCTATCTAGAACCAAAAAGGGTACTTCTCCCCATAGGAGAATGAGAGAACCCTTTGAAGAACCCTTTTTGTTCCAGGTAGAACCCTTTTGGTTCCAGGTAGAACCCTTTTGGTTCCAGGTAGAACCCCCTCCACCCCTTCTCCACCTCTTTATTCTCACACTCACTCACTTTTTTATGGAAATCCCCCATCTGTTTTTACCCCCAAAAAATGGGAAGGGGGAAATGTTACCTTTTAGTGACAGAAAAAAGTTAATTTCTATTGGAAATATGTGTGCGTGTGTGTTTATGGGGATTATGGGGTTGGGTCATGTGTTTGGGATTTGGGGAGCTTTGGCTGAGAAGGGGTGAATATGCTCCCACGTCCCTGGTTGGAGTGAGAGGTGGAGTGGGGGATGAAAGGGGGTGTGGTGGTGAGAGGAGGGAAAGAATAGAGGGATTAATTATTTCACACGCCAACACTTAAACCAGCTCCCAGTATACCCAGTAAACTACGCAGAGTTTAAAGAGTCACTGATGAAGATGATGATGATGAGGAGGAGGAGGTGAAGGAGGAGGAGGAGGAGGAGGAGGAGAAGGTGAAGGAGGAGGAGGAGGGAGGAGGTGAAGGAGGAGGAGGAGGAAGAGGAGGAGGAGGAGGAGGTGAAGGAGGAGGAGGAGGAGGAGGAGGAGGTGAAGTAGTAGCATGTATTTTGGTACTTATGAAAGTAATAGTATGTAGTATTGTAGTAGTATAATTTTATATATTAGGACAATTTTTTTAAAGTACGACAGAAAAAGAGGGAACTTGGTATGTCCGGATAATGAATTAACAGTCACCTGTACCCAAACATAAAACCACCTGTCAACACCAACTCACCTCTTAGTTCAAGCTTCCTGCACACACACACTCACTCACTCACTCACTCACTCACTCACTCACTCACTCACTCACTCACTCACTCACTCACTCACTCACTCACACACACACACACACTCAGTCACTCACTCACTAACACACACACACTCACACACACACTCACTCACACACTCACACACACACTCACACACACACACACACACACACACACACACACACACACACACACACACACACACACACACACACACACACTCACTCACTCACTCAATCACTCACACATACACTCACTCACACACACACACACACACACTAACTCACTCACACACACACACACACACACACACACACACACACACACACACACACACACACACACACACACACACACACACACACACACACACACTTACACCGTCTGGACTCAGTGTTCAGACCCCACGGTCGTTGGTGTACAGACCCAGTTCTCCATTCTCCATGATGTCGTCTCTAAAGAGCGAATTAGAATCCTACATCCCGTTTGGCATCAGAAGAGGAAATGTTTGAACGTGGTGACAGATTCCCAAACCGCCTCTCTCTCTGTCTCTCTGCAGGTCATGATATTACCAGCTCCTTGGAGCCAGCGAACATTGACACCAGTATTCTGGAGGACTACATCAGTAAGGAGGACGACAGCACTGACATGTGAGTGGTTCAGAGCGATTCATGAAAATTAATGTTTCAGGTAGTCAGTCCGGTTTTTTTCTCTTTCGTTTATTGCCGAATGAATATGACCCTGTTCCCAGATCAGTTTTTTTGCTGTATTTTGTACAATAACCATAGGAGTTGGCTACAGCACAAACAGATCTGGGACCAGCTTATAAATGCGACCCAACAACAACGATATCTAACCAGGGTCATCTTAATTTGGCACCAAACTGAAGAAAAAAAACTACCTGGACTTCAACACGACAACTAATTCATATCATGTTATTCCATTGTGATTTCCAACTGAACCGATAACGATTAAACACAATTCTATCTTTTCTTCTCTGTGTGTTTTTTCTCTCTCCAGCTGTTTCTCTGAGGTCCACAGCGGTGCCCCAGGCCCTAACTCCTACTCATCAACCCAGGCCGGAGTCTCCTCCGCTGGGACTCTGAGATCCCCTATCTCCCTACGTCAGGGAAACCCCCACCCGACACCCTATCCCCCGCCCCCGGGCCTACTGAGACACAACAATTACCCCTGCCTGGGGCAACAGAACCACCAGCAGAACCACCAGCAGCAGCAGAACCACGTCAAGCCTGAACACAGAGGTCACTACACACCGGGGTG
This sequence comes from Coregonus clupeaformis, assembly GCF_020615455.1. Lineage (NCBI taxonomy): Eukaryota > Metazoa > Chordata > Actinopteri > Salmoniformes > Salmonidae > Coregonus > Coregonus clupeaformis. The sequence continues at coordinate 47,625,579 of NC_059217.1, forward strand.
AGCTGACTGGATGAGGGGTCCGTAGAGTGAGCCATGCGTTTTCATATGGCTCTGGGTGGATGGAAACAGCTGATGATGTGTGTAGGAATGATGTTAGAGAAGACGTCCCAGCAGGTTGTAGTGACATAATATTGCCTGCTGCTTTTGAAGCAGTTGTAATATCAAAGTGAGATTACAACTTCATTAAAAGATAATCACAGTAACTCAAATTGAACCAACTCTGCTTGCAGGAGCCAGTCTCAGACTCCCCCACCGGTTCAACGTTGAGTTTTGATTTACGTCTGGTTGAGTTGTCAACTAACGTGAATTCAATGTGGAATCCACGAAACATTAACACCGTGTCGTTGGATTTAGATTAAAAGTCGGGTGAAAATAAATACGAAATTCCCTTGCGTTGATGACTTTTTTTCAAATCAAAATCAGTTTTCCACGTTGATTCAACGTCATCACATATTTTGCCCAGGGGGTCATTTCGACAAAATCGTTTTTCTTCCTCACACAGTGAAACCAGACTCACACCCTAGTCAGAGTTCAGTTACATTTTGTAATCAGTGCTTGATTAACTCTACTTGGACAAATAAACCATTGGCCAGCAAAGAGGGGAGGGAGGGTGATATCAGAAACGAGTCATATTACAGAAACAACACACAGACATACAGACAGACAGACAGATACACAGACAGACAGACAGACAGACAGATACACAGACAGACAGACTCAATGGCCTGGAAATAACTTGTCATCAATCAATTGCACAACAAACTAGAGATCATATCACTGTTTTTAGAAATATATGTATGAAAACAAAACTATCATTGTAGAGAAATTCTAAAATCGTATCCAGAGCGACTTACTGTTAGTGCGTTCGTCTTAAAGCAGCAATCCTTAGTTAAAACAATAACAAAGTGTTTTCCCGGTCAATAACAAAACGGAAGCCCCGCCTCTGTTTCTGTAAAAAGCTGAGGGAAATGAGAAATGTAACCACTCTCAATTTAATAGACAGAGCTATGGATACAAGGATTGACCATCCATGATATCAACGTTCTAGTTGTAATCGTGTTTTGAGGATATATAGAGTTTGTTTACATTTACTTTGTTTACAAACATTGGAGTAAAACAAGCTTCTATTTAGGGTTCTGATGGAGTGTGACAGCTGAACTAAGCTCATGAGGCATTTATAAGTTATATTCTTCAACAATCAATGAATGGGTACATATATCATTCAATTACAAGTACAAAAATGGATGTAGCAAATGCAGATTGGCCCTTTAAAGGGAAATTCCACTCAAAAACTATCTTGTGGTAATTATTTCATTAGTCCACTGTTGATACAGTCCCAAAATGTTTTGCATGTCAGCAATTAAGTTTTCAACTTTCAAAATACAGAAAGTGTCACAGTATGATGCGCTTTGCAAAAGGAAGTTATTTATCTTGAAAACGACATTCTGTATCACAGTCATAGTAGATAAAGTGTTTCCTCAATAAAGCAGCTATCAGCAAAGTCAGTGCTTTATCCCAACCATATGAATATCTCTCAATGTTCCAGGACACTCCCTGAGTCCCCCCCAGACTCCAGCTCTGAGCCATACTCCCCTCAGCAGGTCAATGGTAAGTCTGAGCCCTCTTTTGCCCCTGACTCTCTCCTGACTCTCTCGCCCCTGCCTCTCCTCTCCTCTCTCTCTCTCGTCCCTGCCTCTCCTCTCTCTCTCTCGCCCCTGCCTCTCCTCTCTCTCTCGCCCCTGCCTCTCCTCTCTCTCTCTCGCCCCTGCCTCTCCTCTCCTCTCTCTCTCTCGCCCCTGCCTCTCCTCTCCTCTCCTCTCTCTCTCGCCCTGCCTCTCCTCTCTCTCTCTCGCCCCTGCCTCTCCTCTCTCTCTCGCCCCTGCCTCTCCTCTCCTCTCTCTCTCTCGCCCCTGCCTCTCCTCTCCTCTCTCTCTCTCGCCCCTGCCTCTCCTCTCTCTCTCTCTCGCTCCTGCCTCTCCTCTCTCTCTCTCTCGCCCCTGCCTCTCCTCTCTCTCTCGCCCCTGCCTCTCCTCTCCTCTCTCTCTCTTTGCCCCGTGCCTCTCCTGACTCTCTCGCCCCTGCCTCTCCTCTCCTCTCTCTCTCTCGCCCCTGCCTCTCCTCTCTCTCTCTCGCCCCTGCCTCTCCTCTCTCTCTCGCCCCTGCCTCTCCTCTCTCTCTCGCCCCTGCCTCTCCTCTCCCTCTCTCTCTCTCGCCCCTGCCTCTCCTCTCCTCTCTCTCTCTCGCCCCTGCCTCTCCTCTCTCTCTCTCTCGCCCCTGCCTCTCCTCTCTCTCTCTCGCCCCTGCCTCTCCTCTCCTCTCTCTCTCTCGCCCCTGCCTCTCCTCTCCTCTCTCTCTCGCCCCTGCCTCTCCTCTCTCTCTCTCTCGCTCCTGCCTCTCCTCTCTCTCTCTCTCGCCCCTGCCTCTCCTCTCTCTCTCGCCCCTGCCTCTCCTCTCTCTCTCTCTCTCGCTCCTGCCTCTCCTCTCTCTCTCGCCCCTGCCTCTCTCTCTCGCCCCTGCCTCTCCTATCTCTCTCGCCCCTGCCTCTCCTCTCCTCTCTCTCTCTCTCTCACCCCTGCCTCTCCTCTCAGGAGGAGTTAGTTAGTCAGGAATTTAGTTAACAGGGAGTTAGTTAGTCAGGAAGTGGTTGGTGACTCTAGACTCAGTCAGACAGGGAGTTATTTAGTCTAGAAGTGGTTGGTGACTCTGACAGGGAGTTAGTTAGTCAGGTGGAGGACTACGACGTGTCAGATCAGTGGAGGACTACGATGTGTCAGATCAGTGGAGGACTACGATGTGTCAGATCAGTGGAGGACTATGATGTGTCAGATCAGTGGAGGACTATGATGTGTCAGATCAGTGGAGGACTATGATGTGTCAGATCAGTGGAGGACTATGATGTGTCAGATCAGTGGAGGACTATGACGTGTCAGATCAGTGGAGGACTACGACGTGTCAGATCAGTGGAGGACTATGACGTGTCAGATCAGTGGAGGACTACGACGTGTCAGATCAGTGGAGGACTATGACGTGTCAGATCAGTGGAGGACTACGATGTGTCAGATCAGTGGAGGACTACGATGTGTCAGATCAGTGTAGGACTACGACGTGTCAGATCAGTGGAGGACTATGATGTGTCAGATCAGTGGAGGACTATGACGTGTCAGATCAGTGGAGGACTATGATGTGTCAGATCAGTGGAGGACTACGATGTGTCAGATCAGTGGAGGACTATGACGTGTCAGATCAGTGGAGGACTATGATGTGTCAGATCAGTGTAGGACTACGATGTGTCAGATCAGTGGAGGACTATGATGTGTCAGATCAGTGGAGGACTACGATGTGTCAGATCAGTGGAGGACTATGATGTGTCAGATCAGTGGAGGACTACGACGTGTCAGATCAGTGGAGGACTACGACGTGTCAGATCAGTGGAGGACTATGATGTGTCAGATCAGTGGTAAAAGAGGGTGTGAAGCCGGAGAGATTGACTGATGATGCAGTATCCTTTCACAGGTAGGTGTGCAGTATATACTTACGGACAGAGGTACTGTATGGATGGCGTACCTAATGGCACCCTATTCCTTATATAGTGCACTGCTTTTGACCAGGACCGATAGGGATCAAAGGGCTCTGTTTAAAAGTAGTGCACTACGTAGGGAATAGGGTGCCATTAGGGACACAGCCTAGGTGTGCAGTATACATAGGTGTAAAGTTTCTCTACACAGGTAAAGTAGGTGTGTTCTAGACTCAAGCTGTGTTCTTGACTCAAGGTGTGTTCTAGACTCAAGGTGTGTTCTAGACTCAAGCTGTGTTCTTGACTCAAGGTGTGTTCTAGACTCAAGGTGTGTTCTAGACTCAAGGTGTGTTCTAGACTCAAGCTGTGTTCTAGACTCAAGTTGTGTTCTAGACTCAAGGTGTGTTCTAGACTCAAGGTGTGTTCTAGACTCAAGGTGTGTTCTAGACTCAAGGTGTGTCTATCCACCCACCTCTCTCTTCTGTGCCTCTGTTCAGATCAATAGATGTTACTAATCTCTTCTGGTCATTTGAATGGAAGAACAAGAGTTGGACAGAATTTGGTTAATAAGTTAATGTAAATCAATACATTCTTTACAGAGAAATTCCTGTCATTTATTCATCTAAACTTTATCCAATTTATCTGGAGACTAAATTTGATCATAGAAATTGAATACATCAAATATTTTAGCTGTATGGAATATCATGTTTGGTATGGTATCTAGATTCCAAGATCTGCAATCTTAAATACCTAATAGCTGGATTAGGTTTAGTATATTTCAATACATTTCTCATTGAAATTGTATGTATCTTTCTGAATTCCAACACAAGTTGTAGTAGGCTATACAAACTCACAAAGTAGCCTACTTACGTCAACACAATGTTCTCACGACCTGATCCCCACTCACACCTGTGTTGGTCTTTCCATTCAGTGAGAAGGTGTGGGAATGTCTTATCTGATTGGCTGAGCTCCAGGAAGGAACAATGGAAAGTACCATTAGCCTAGGGTGGAGGGAACCTGGACTAATTACACATTAGATGAAAAATGAAATATAATATTACAGTATTGGATATAGATCTCAGTGACGGGAAGGTTCACCAGATGGGAAGGTTCACCAGATGGGAAGGTTCACCAGATGGGAATTTTCACCAGATGGGAAGGTTCACCAGATGGGAAGGTTCACCAGATGGGAAGGTTAACCAGATGGGAAAGTTCACCAGATGGGAAGGTTCACCAGATGGGAAAGTTCACCAGATGGGAAGGTTAACCAGATGGGAAAGTTCACCAGATGGGAAGGTTCACCAGATGGGAAAGTTCACCAGATGGGAAGGTTCACCAGATGGGAAGGTTCACCAGATGGGAAGGTTCACCAGATGGGAAAGTTCACCAGATGGGAATTTTCACCAGATGGGAAGGTTCACCAGATGGGAAGGTTCACCAGATGGGAAAGTTCACCAGATGGGAAGGTTCACCAGATGGGAAGGTTCACCAGATGGGAAGGTTCACCAGATGGGAAAGTTCACCAGATGGGAAGGTTCACCAGATGGGAAGGTTCACCAGATGGGAAGGTTCACCAGATGGGAAAGTTCACCAGATGGGAATTTTCACCAGATGGGAAGGTTCACCAGATGGGAAGGTTCACCAGATGGGAAGGTTCACCAGATGGGAAGGTTCACCAGATGGGAAGGTTCACCAGATGAGAAGGTTCACCAGATGGGAATTTTCACCAGATGGGAAGGTTCACCAGATGGGAAGGTTCACCAGATGGGAAGGTTCACCAGATGGGAAGGTTCACCAGATGGGAAGGTTCACCAGATGGGAATCTTCACACTCACAGCAAATAGAACACACACACTCTTTGTCATCAGAGGTCAAAGTTTGCTGGCAAAAATATTGTTTTGCAACCTGTGCCACCGATGATTAAAAACCTAAATACACCAACCTAGGAACCGTAGTCAGCCTTCAGTGTATCTGGGTCTTTTATCAGACCATGTGATAGTCCAAGCTGTTGTAGCTATTGTCAGAACAGACCTTGAAACAGGTAAAACTTACATTTACATTTTAGCAGACGCTCTTATCCAGAGTGACTTACAGTTAGTGAGTGCATACATTTTCATACTGGCCCCCCGTGGGAAACGAACACACAACCCTGGCGTTGCAAGCGCCATGCTCTACCAACTGAGCTACACAGGGCCCCTAAACAATGGAACAGATTAAACGCTTAAACATATTCCTCACTGTCTTCCAGACACTCACATGCTGAGGACCATGACGCCAGAGAACATGTGTCACATGACCCCGCCACCGCTACACCCCACACGGCCACGGCTATCCCAACATGCACCGGGACATGTACCTGAAGCCCGAGCCAATGATCTCACAGTACCCTGTTGGCCCCACCTCCAGTGGGAGTGGACAGGACCTGCAACAGAGTCAGATACTACATCAACTACTTCAACACCCACAACAGCAGGGGCAAGAGTGAGTGATCAACCAACCAACCAATCAGCCAACTAGCCAATCACCCACTCAACCAATCAGCAGGTTGTAAAGGGGAGGGGGAATGGAGATACTTCACTGATTGCTGCAGTGCTCACAGAAGGGCCAGGAGTGAGGGATGGGTGTAGGAGAGAGAGAGGGAGGGAGGGAGGGAGGGAGGGAGGGTTAGGGAGGGAGGGAGGGAGGATTAGGGAGGGTTAGGGAGGGAGGGAGGGAGGGAAAGACAAATAACAAATCTATAATATGTTTTAGCGGATCGATCGATCTCTCAATGTAAATGCTTCATTTCCCTACATTAGTTTGTGTCTCTTCATTGTGAGTGTGTGTTTACAGTGGGATACCAGTCCACCAGACGAAGAAGAGAAAGCACTGTGAATCTCCAAACAGCACCCTCAACTCTCAGATCCTCACAGGTATCATCAAACAGGAGCCAGGTAGGCAGGCATATCTTTGTCTGTCTCTCTTTCTTTCACTCTCTTTCTCTTTCTTTCTCTCTCTCGCTCTGCTTGTCTGTCTATCGAACATTTCTCTATTTTCTCTCTCTGCATGTATCTCTCTTCTCTCTCTCTCTCTCTTCTCTTCTCTCTCTCTCTCTCTCTCCCTGTCCTTGGCAACATGTGGTGCTAAGGTTGCAATAATCCGGATAACTTTACCCAAATTATCAGGTTTTCCAGAAATACTAGCTGGGGGATCCAACCAGGATTTCTGGAAAACCTGGGAATTTGGAAAATGTACCAGAATTCTGCAACCCTGTGTTGTGTAGAAAAGGCATACAAATATGCAGATTAAAATGTGATCTTGTGTTTCCCCCTTACGCAGTAGACATTGTTTCTGGCCCAGGTTTGATGGCGGATGCAGATAACTCCTACCTGGACCCTAACTACCAGTGTATAAAGTGGCAGCCGCACCAGCAGAATAAATGGACGCCGCTGTATGACATCAACTGCAAAGAGCTGTGGGTGTCCCACTACTCTCTATCAACTGAAATTACTGTACACTATATATGTCCATTTGTTATTTCTTTGTGTTGTATCTGTTATAGAGAATAGTGATGTTTCTGTTATAGGGGATAGTGATGTTTCTGTTATAGAGGATAGTGTTGTTTCTGTTATAGAGGATAGTGATGTTTCTGTTATAGAGGATAGTGATGTTTCTGTTATAGGGGATAGTGATGTTTCTGTTATAGAGGACAGTGATGTTTCTGTTATAGAGGATAGTGATGTTTCTGTTATAGGGGATAGTGATGTTTCTGTTATAGAGGACAGTGATGTTTCTGTTATATAGGATAGTGATGTTTCTGTTATAGAAGACAGTGATGTTTCTGTTATAGAGGATAGTGATGTTTCTGTTATAGAGGATAGTGTTGTTTCTGTTATAGAGGACAGTGATGTTTCTGTTATAGAGGATAGTGATGTTTCTGTTATAGGGGATAGTGATGTTTCTGTTATAGGGGATAGTGATGTTTCTGTTATAGAGGATAGTGTTGTTTCTGTTATAGAGGATAGTGATGTTTCTGTTATAGAGGATAGTGATGTTTCTGTTATAGGGGATAGTGATGTTTCTGTTATAGAGGACAGTGATGTTTCTGTTATAGAGGATAGTGATGTTTCTGTTATAGGGGATAGTGATGTTTCTGTTATAGAGGATAGTGATGTTTCTGTTATAGAGGACAGTGATGTTTCTGTTATAGAGGATAGTGTTGTTTCTGTTATAGAGGATAGTGACAAAGATTGAATGTATACAATACAGAGATAGAGAAAAAAAGAGTGAGGTTGAGAGAGTGAGAAGAGAAAGGTAAGATGCGAGAGAAGAGAGAGACAAAGAGAGCGAGATCGAGAGAAGGAAAGAGAGAGACGAGAGATGTTTAATAGGGTTCAAGGAGGGAGGGATAGAATGATCTAGAGAGAGAAGAGAAGGAACAAAAAAATAAGTGTAGGGTTCTACAAATTCCTTGGAGGTGAGCGATGCGGGGGAGTCAGTAAGAGCAGGGTTTCGGTCAAGAAAGAATATGAGGGGAGGAGAGAAGAGAATGAAGGGAAAGGAGGGGGTGGAGGAGAGGGGAGGAGAACGGGGGGAGGGGAAGGGAGAAGGGGGGTGGAGGAGAGGGGAGAGGGGTGGAGGAAGGGGTGGAGAACGGGGGGAGAAGGGTGGAGGAGAGGGGAGGAGAATGGGGGGGAGGGTGTGGAGGAGGGGGGAGAGGGGTGGAGAACGGGGGAGAAGGGTGGAGGAGGAGGGAGAACTGTGGAGGGAGGGGGGTGGAGGAGAGGGGAGAGGAGTGGAGGGGGTGGAGGAGGAGGGGAGAACTGTGGAGGGGAGGGGGGTGGAGGATAAATGTGCAATCACCTACTTGTGCACATTACTATGCCGAACTGGGAAGTCTGAGGTTGAGGGATAAGGGGTAGGGGGTGGGGGATAAGGGGTTGAGGGATAAGGGGGTGGGGGGGTGAGGGATAAGGGGTTGAGGGATAAGGGGTGGGGGGTGGGGGATAAGGGGTTGAGGGATAAGGGGGTGGGGGGGTGGGGGATAAGGGGTTGAGGGATAAGGGGTGGGGGGTGAGGGATAAGGGGTTGAGGGATAAGGGGTGGGGGTTGAGGGATAAGGGGTTGAGGGATAAGGGGTGGGGGGTGGGGTGGGGGATAAGGAGTTGAGGGATAAGGGGTGGGGGGGTGGGGTGGGGGATAAGGAGTTGAGGGATAAGGGGTGGGGGGGGGGTGGGGTTGAGGGATAAGGGGTGGGGGTTGAGGGATAAGGGGTGGGGGTTGAGGGATAAGGGGTGGGGGTTGAGGGATAAGGGGTGGGGGTTGAGGGATAAGGGGTGGGGGGGTGGGGTGGGGGATAAGGAGTTGAGGGATAAGGGGTGGGGGGTGGGGGTTGAGGGATAAGGGGTGGGGGTTGAGGGATAAGGGGTGGGGGTTGAGGGATAAGGGGTGCGTACCATTTCGTTATCGTCATCAACAGGTGGCTCATCGTAGCTGATACACTCACATTTACGACATTATGATCTGGATGAAATATATGTTATAGTATTGGGATTAGGAATAAGCTTTGTCCTCATAAACCATAGTGGGGTCTGTGAAAGGTCTTCCACATGACTGTGGCACAGTCTCCCCCTAGTGTTTACAATTAGAATTACATTCATTTTGTGTTGTATGTAGACGCTGGAATAAAAACCAATTCATGCTTGCTCCGGAAATGCGATCTGGAGGCTCTGTACAGAGGGTGTGACACATTTCGGAGTCTTGCGGAGGCCAAACCGACCTCCGCACCGCGTCGCTGTGTGCCTCCCAAATTGTTCTACAATGCGGAAGGGCTCCGTATAGCTCCGTATAGCTCCGTATAGCTCCGTATAGCTCCGCATTGACATGATTGGTTTATGATAGGTTGGGGCGGGAGGTCCTGTATAAACACAAACTCACTTCCTTGACAACTTCGTTCACAACAGCTCTGCTCAGCGAAGAGCAAGAAGTGTGAATGCCCTGACTTCTGCAGAGACCGTATCACTGTAAATGCTGCACGGCCAATTCAGACGTCGGATTGACCATGCAGCGCCTTTGAGCCTGTTAACACTTTTGATAATGTTGTTCATTTGGGATTTGTTTGTCCATAACTTTGGATGACTTGTGACCAAATCAGGGCATCGACTCTACAAGGTGTTCGAAAGCATTCCACAGGGATGCTGGCCCATGTTGACTCCAATGCTTCCCACAGTTGTGTCAAGTTGGCTGGATGCCCTTTGCGTGGTGGACCATTCTTGATACACACAGCAAACTGTTGAGTGTGAAAAACCCAGCAGCGTTGCAGTTCTTGACACACTCAAACCGATGCCCCGTTCAAAGACACGCCCTGTTGGGGTTAGTGGAGGACCAAGGTTGGGCTGTTGGGGTTAGTGGAGGACCAGGGTTGGGCTGTTGGGGTTAGTGGAGGACCAGGGTTGGGCTGTTGGGGTTAGTGGAGGACCAGGGTTGGGCTGTTGGGGTTAGTGGAGGACCAAGGTTGGGCTGTTGGGGTTAGTGGAGGACCAGGGTTGGGCTGTTGGGGTTAGTGGAGGACCAGGGTTGGGCTGTTGGGGTTAGTGGAGGACCAGGGTTGGGCTGTTGGGGTTAGTGGAGGACCAGGGTTGGGCTGTTGGGGTTAGTGGAGGACCAGGGTTGGGCTGTTGGGGTTAGTGGAGGACCAGGGTTGGGCTGTTGGGGTTAATGGAGGACCAGGGTTGGGCTGTTGGGGTTAGTGGAGGACCAGGGTTGGGCTGTTGGGGTTAGTGGAGGACCAGGGTTGAGCTGTTGGGGTTAGTGGAGGACCAGGGTTGGGCTGTTGGGGTTAGTGGAGGACCAGGGTTGAGCTGTTGGGGTTAGTGGAGGACCAGGGTTGAGCTGTTGGGGTTAGTGGAGGACCAGGGTTGAGCTGTTGGGGTTAGTGGAGGACCAGGGTTGAGCTGTTGGGGTTAGTGGAGGACCAGGGTTGGGCTGTTGGGGTTAGTGGAGGACCAGGGTTGGGCTGTTGGGGTTAGTGGAGGACCAGGGTTGGGAAACACTGGTCTATGTCATGGAAAGAGCAGGTGTTCCTAATGTTTTGTACAGTGTGTATATGACCCCATATGGCCCTACAGTATGTGACGCCATATGGCCCTACAGTATGTGACCCCATATGGCCCTACAGTATGTGACTCCATATGGCCCTACAGTATGTGACCCCATATGAACCTACTGAGAAACCTTACGTTGACTCCCTCTCCATCCATCTCTTACTCTCTCCAGTCCGATGCCCACCTACCGCGTAGACGCTGACAAGGGCTTCAACTTCTCCCTGGCAGACGACGCCTTTGTGTGTCAGAAAAAGAACCACTTCCAGGTTACTGTGTACTGCGGCATGCTGGGAGATCCCAAGTACATCAAGACCAGCGAGGGCCTGCAGCCCATAGACTGCTTTTATCTCAAACTCAACGGGGTTAAGGTGAGGGAGGTGGGGAGATGGGTGATCAGGGTTTGGGGTCAATTACATTTCAATTCAGTCAATTTCAGGAGGTTTCAAAATGGAATTGACCCAAATCATGGTGGTAATGTGGTTGTCTCACCTAGCTATCTTAAAATGAATTCACTAACTGTAAATCTCTCTGGATAAAGCGTCTGTTAAGATGAATCCACTAACTGTAAATCTCGCTGGATAAAGCGTCTGTTAAATGACGAACATGTAAAATGGAAGATACTCAGTTGAACAGGGTCTTTCAACACCTGTTCCTGTCTGTCTCTTTCCTGTCTCCTGTCTGTCTCTTTCCTGTCTACTGTCTGTCTCCCTCCTGTCTCCTTCCTGTATCCTGTCTGTCTCCTTCCTGTCTCCTGTCTGTCTCCTTCCTGTCTACTGTCTCTCTCCTGTCTGTCTCCGTCCTGTCTCCTGTCTGACTCCATCCTGTCTGCTGTCTGTCTCCCTCGTGTCTCCTTCCTGTCTCCTGTCTGTCTCTTTCCTGGCTCCTGTCTGTCTCCTTCCTGTCCCTGTCTGTCTCCTTCCTGTCTCCTGTCTGTCTCCTTCCTGTCTGTCTCCTTCCTGTCTCCTGTCTGTCTTCTTCCTGTCTCCTGTCTGCCTCCTTCCTGTCTCTCTCCTTCCTGTCTCCTGTCTGTCTCCTTCCTTCCTGTCTGTCTCCTTCTTGACTCCTGTCTGTCTCCTTCCTGTCTCCTTCCTTCCTGTCTCCTTCCTGTCTCCTGTCTGTCTCCTTCCTGTCTGTCTCCTTCTTGACTCCTGTCTGTCTCCTTCCTGTCTCCTTCCTTCCTGCCTCCTGTCTGTCTCCTGTCTGTCTCCTTCTTGACTCCTGTCGTACTCCTTCTTGTCTCCTTCCTTCCTGTCTCCTTCCTGTCTCCTGTCTGGCTCCTTCCTGTCTGTCTCCTTCTTGACTCCTGTCTTACTCCTTCCTGTCTCCTTCCTGTCTCCTGTCTGTCTCCTTCCTGTCTGTCTCCTTCTTGACTCCTGTCTTACTCCTTCCTGTCTCCTTCCTTCCTGTCTCCTGTCTGTCTCCTGTCTGTCTCCTTCTTGACTCCTGTCGTACTCCTTCCTGTCTCCTTCCTGTCTCCTGTCTGTCTCCTTCCTGTCTGTCTCCTTCTTGACTCCTGTCTTACTCCTTCCTGTCTCCTTCCTGTCTCCTGTCTGTCTCCTTCCTGTCTGTCTCCTTCTTGACTCCTGTCTGTCTCCTTCCTGTCTCCTTCCTTCCTGCCTCCTGTCTGTCTCCTGTCTGTCTCCTTCTTGTCTCCTATCTGTCTCTTTCCTGTCTCCTGTCTGTCTTCCAGCTGGAAGCAATGAACCAGTCCATTAACGTGGAGCAGTCCCAGTCAGACCGCAGCAAGAGACCCTTCAAGCCAGTCCTGTGAGTCTGGGTCTTGTGGGTATCTTATGGTGGCAGGAAAGGACTGTGGGCACACTTTACCGTTGACATTACAGTCTTTAATACTGCGTCACAGTGTAAAAACGTAAAGAAATGTGACATATTACTGACAATACATGTGTGTTTTTGTGTTTGCAGGGTGACACTGCCCCCGGAGCAGGTTACCAAGGTAACGGTGGGACGACTACACTTCAGTGAGACCACAGCCAATAACATGAGGAAGAAAGGCAAACCCAACCCTGACCAGAGGTAATATACTAACACACCCTGACCAGAGGTAATATACTAACACACCCCACCCTGACCAGAGGTAATATACTAACACACCCTGACCAGAGGTAATATACTAACACACCCCACCCTGACCAGAGGTAATATACTAACACACCCTGACCAGAGGTAATATACTAACACACCCTGACCAGAGGTAATATACTAACACACCCCACCCTGACCAGAGGTAATATACTAACACACCCTGACCAGAGGTAATATACTAACACACCCCACCCTGACCAGAGGTAATATACTAACACACCCTGACCAGAGGTAATATACTAACACACCCCACCCTGACCAGAGGTAATATACTAACACACCCCACCCTGACCAGAGGTAATATACTAACACACCCCACCCTGACCAGAGGTAATATACTAACACACCCCACCCTGACCAGAGGTAATATACTAACACACCCCACCCTGACCAGAGGTAATATACTAACACACCCTGACCAGAGGTAATATACTAACACACCCTGACCAGAGGTAATATACTAACACACCCCACCCTGACCAGAGGTAATATACTAACACACCCTGACCAGAGGTAATATACTAACACACCCTGACCAGAGGTAATATACTAACACACCCTGACCAGAGGTAATATACTAACACACCCTGACCAGAGGTAATATACTAACACACCCCACCCTGACCAGAGGTAATATACTAACACACCCTGACCAGAGGTAATATACTAACACACCCTGACCAGAGGTAATATACTAACACACCCCACCCTGACCAGAGGTAATATACTAACACACCCTGACCAGAGGTAATATACTAACACACCCCACACCCTGACCAGAGGTAATATACTAACACACCCTGACCAGAGGTAATATACTAACACACCCTGACCAGAGGTAATATACTAACACACCCTGACCAGAGGTAATATACTAACACACCCTGACCAGAGGTAATATACTAACACACCCTGACCAGAGGTAATATACTAACACACCCTGACCAGAGGTAATATACTAACGCACCCTGACCAGAGGTAATATACTAACACACCCTGACCAGAGGTAATATACTAACACACCCTGACCAGAGGTAATATACTAACACACCCTGACCAGAGGTAATATACTAACACACCCTGACCAGAGGTAATATACTAACACACCCTGACCAGAGGTAATATACTAACACACCCCCTGACCAGAGGTAATATACTAACACACCCTGACCAGAGGTAATATACTAACACACCCTGACCAGAGGTAATATACTAACACACCCTGACCAGAGGTAATATACTAACACACCCTGACCAGAGGTAATATACTAACACACCCCACCCTGACCAGAGGTAATATACTAACAACCCACCCTGACCAGAGGTAATATACTAACACACCCTGACCAGAGGTAATATACTAACACACCCCACCCTGACCAGAGGTAATATACTAACACACCCCACCCTGACCAGAGGTAATATACTAACACACCCTGACCAGAGGTAATATACTAACACACCCACCCTGACCAGAGGTAATATACTAACACACCCTGACCAGAGGTAATATACTAACGCACCCTGACCAGAGGTAATATACTAACACACCCCACCCTGACCAGAGGTAATATACTAACACACCCTGACTAACACTAACACACCCTGACTAACACACCCTGACCAGAGGTAATATACTAACACACCCTATATACTAACACTAACACACCCTGACTAACACACCCTGACCAGAGGTAATATACTAACACACCCTGACCAGAGGTAATATACTAACACACCCCACCCTGACCAGAGGTAATATACTAACACACCCTGACCAGAGGTAATATACTAACACACCCTGACCAGAGGTAATATACTAACATAACACCCTGACCAGAGGTAATATACTAACACACCCCACCCTGACCAGAGGTAATATACTAACACACCCTGACCAGAGGTAATATACTAACACACCCTGACCAGAGGTAATATACTAACACACCCTGACCAGAGGTAATATACTAACACACCCCACCCTGACCAGAGGTAATATACTAACACACCCTGACCAGAGGTAATATACTAACACACCCCACCCTGACTAGAGGTAATATACTAACACACCCTGACCAGAGGTAATATACTAACGCACCCTGACCAGAGGTAATATACTAACACACCCTGACCAGAGGTAATATACTAACACACCCTGACCAGAGGTAATATACTAACACACCCTGACCAGAGGTAATATACTAACACACCCTGGCCAGAGGTAATATACTAACACACCCCACCCTGACCAGAGGTAATATACTAACACACCCTGACCAGAGGTAATATACTAACACACCCTGACCAGAGGTAATATACTAACACACCCTGACCAGAGGTAATATACTAACACACCCTGACCAGAGGTAATATACTAACACACCCTGACCAGAGGTAATATACTAACACACCCTGACCAGAGGTAATATACTAACACACCCCACCCTGACCAGAGGTAATATACTAACACACCCTGACCAGAGGTAATATACTAACACACCCTGACCAGAGGTAATATACTAACACACCCCACCCTGACCAGAGGTAATATACTAACGCACCCTGACCAGAGGTAATATACTAACACACCCTGACCAGAGGTAATATACTAACGCACCCTGACCAGAGGTAATATACTAACACACCCTGACCAGAGGTAATATACTAACACACCCTGACCAGAGGTAATATACTAACACACCCTGACCAGAGGTAATATACTAACACACCCTGACCAGAGGTAATATACTAACACACCCTGACCAGAGGTAATATACTAACGCACCCTGACCAGAGGTAATATACTAACACACCCTGACCAGAGGTAATATACTAACACACCCCACCCTGACCAGAGGTAATATACTAACACACCCTGACCAGAGGTAATATACTAACACACCCTGACCAGAGGTAATATACTAACACACCCCACCCTGACCAGAGGTAATATACTAACACACCCTGACCAGAGATAATATACTAACACACCCTGACCAGAGGTAATATACTAACACACCCCACCCTGACCAGAGGTAATATACTAACACACCCTGACCAGAGGTAATATACTAACACACCCCACCCTGACCAGAGGTAATATACTAACAATAGGCAGCAGACCAGAGCTACTACACTAACAATAGGCAGCAGACCAGAGCTACTACACTAACAATAGGCAGCAGACCAGAGCTACTACACTAACAATAGGCAGCAGACCAGAGCTAAATCATCCTTATAGTCACAGTTAAAGGGGCAATCTGAAATTGCTACATACAGTTTGCCCCTTTAAAGAGTGTACACTTTACTTGACTTCATGGCCGTCAAATACATTTAATGGAAATACATACAGTCGTGGTCAAAAGTTTTGAGAATGACACAAGTATTGGTCTTCACAAGGTTCGTAGCATCAGTGTTATGAGATATTTTTGTCAGATGTTACTATGGTATACTGAAGTATAATTACAAGCATTCCATAAGCGTCAAAGGCTTTTATTGACAATTACATTAAGTTTATGCAAACAGTCAATATTTGCGGTGTTGACTCTTCTTTTTCAAGACCTCTGCAATCCGCCCTGGCATGCTGTCAATTAACTTCTGGGCCACATCCTGACTGGATGGCAGCCCATTCTTGCATAATCAATGCTTGGAGTTTGTCAGAATTTGTGGGGTTTTGTTTGTCCACCCGCCTCTTGAGGATCGACCACAAGTTCTCAATGGGATTAAGGTCTGGGGAGTTTCCTGGCCATGGACCCAAAATGTTGATGTTTTGTTCCCTGAGCCACTTAGTTATCACCTTTGCCTTATGGCAAGGTGCTCTATCATGCTGGAAAAGGCATTGGAGACGGTCCTGGCGCTTGCTGGACTTTCTTGGGCGCCCTGACGCCTTCTTCACAACAATTGAACCTCTCTCCTTGAAGTTATTGATGATCTGATAAATGGTTGATTCAGGTGCAATCTTACTAGCAGCAATATCCTTGCCTGTGAAGCCCTTTTTGTGCAAAGCAATGATGACGGCACGTGTTTCCTTGCAGGTAACCATGGTTAACAGAGGAAGAACAATGATTTCAATCACCACCCTCCTTTTAAAGCTTCCAGTCTGTTATTCTAACTCAATTAGCATGACAGAGTGATCTCCAGCCTTGTCCTCGTCAACACTCTCACCTGTGTTAACGAGATAATCACTGACATGATGTCAGCTGGTCCTTTTGTGGCAGGGCTGAAATGCAGTGGAAATGTTTTTTGGGGGGATTAAGTTCATTTTCATGGCAAAGAGGGACTTTGCAATTAATTGCAATTCATCTGATCGCTCTCCATGACATTCTGGAGTGTATGCAAAACGCCATCATCAAAACTGAGGCAGCAGACTTTGTGAAAATTAAAGTATTTGCGCTCATTCTGAAAACTTTTTGAACCACGACTGTAGACGCAAAGAAACACATGTGTGATTAAACCCCAACGTTTACCCGACTGCAGGTACTTCATGTTGGTGGTGGCGCTGGAGGTCCAGGCCCACAGTCAGAGCTTCACCGTGGCGGCGCAGGTGTCCGAGAGGATCATCGTCAGGGTAACCTCTGTCAGTCTGGCCGTGTCTGTCTGACCGTCCTCCTCTGATCTCAAATATCTCAAATATTTACCTTGGAAAATAACTGGGGGGGGGATATTTATATCTGTGGTGAGGCTGTTAAACATTCCATGCAGATCAGCAAAAAAACAACAACGTAGGAAGCTACTCAGTGTATAGGGATATTACTAGCACTGCAAACAAAAGAAAGAATCCAGGACCTGTTATTACGAATGTAACTCAAAGGATATTCTACAGCTCCCCTCAACTCTACATGTTTCCGTTGTCCGTCCCCTCTTTCTGGTTAAAGGCGTCTAACCCAGGTCAGTTTGAGAGTGACAGTGAGGTGCTGTGGCAGCGCGGCCAGCTGCCCGACTCCGTCTGCCACCACGGCCGGGTCGGCATCAACACCGACCGGCCAGACGAGGCCATGGTCATCCACGGCAACCTGAAGGTCATGGGCTCACTGGTTCACCCTTCCGACATACGGGCTAAAGAGAACGTCCACGAGGTGAGGGGATGTCTGCACGTTTTGTGTAGTTATGGAAGAATAAAAAAAATACGCATGCTCGATTTTAATCAAAAAATATTCCCTGACAGAATGGTTATTCATTTGTGTCGCAATAATTCACAACCTTTTATATCCTGTTTCCTGGTCGTCGTCCTGAAACCATACCTTTAGCTGTATGTACCTGTCTGTAATGTAGCTTCGTAGTCACATCCAGGTGTGTGTGTGTGTGTGTGTGTGTGCGTGTGTGTGTGTGTGTGTCTGTGTAGGTGGACACTACAGACAACCTGAAGCGGATCAGTCAGATGAGGCTGGTTCATTATCAGTACAAGCCTGAGTTTGCTTCCAGCATGGGCATAGACACCAACCAAGAGACTGGTAACTTATACAACACTGGAGTTTTGGGTTATACATTATAGACAATGAATTAACAGCAATCAGTATCACTAGAAATGTATTGCATTCCCATCTTGACATTTGTATCGGTGAGTTATTTTTATTTTGTATATCCTCCCGTACATTGGATTGGATTAGTGTGGCTTTGTGTCTGTCTGTAATACAGTGGGGGAAAAAAGTATTTAGTCAGCCACCAATTGTGCAAGTTCTCCCACTTAAAAAGATGAGAGAGGCCTGTCATTTTCATCATAGGTACACGTCAACTATGACAGACAAATAGAGATTTTTTTCCCCAGAAAATCACATTGTAGGATTTTTAATGAATTTATTTGCAAATTATGGTGGAAAATAAGTATTTGGTCACCTACAAACAAGCAAGATTTCTGGCTCTCACAGACCTATAACTTCTTCTTTAAGAGGCTCCTCTGTCCTCCACTCGTTACCTGTATTAATGGCACCTGTTTGAACTTGTTATCAGTATAAAAGACACCTGTCCACAACCTCAAACTGTCACACTCCAAACTCCACTATGGCCAAGACCAAAGAGCTGTCAAAGGACACCAGAAACAAAATTGTAGACCTGCACCAGGCTGGGAAGACTGAATCTGCAATAGGTAAGCAGCTTGGTTTGAAGAAATCAACTGTGGGAGCAATTATTAGGAAATGGAAGACATACAAGACCACTGATAATCTCCCTCGATCTGGGGCTCCAAGCAAGATCTCACCCCGTGGGGTCAAAATGATCACAAGAACGGTGAGCAAAAATCCCAGAACCACACGGGGGGACCTAGTGAATGACCTGCAGAGAGCTGGGACCAAAGTAACAAAGCCTACCATCAATAACACACTACGCCGCCAGGGGACTCAAATCCTGCAGTGCCAGACGTGTCCCCCCTGCTTAAGCCAGTACATGTCCAGGCCCGTCTGAAGTTTGCTAGAGTGCATTTGGATGATCCAGAAGAGGATTGGGAGAATGTCATATGGTCAGATGAAACCAAAATATAACTTTTTGGTAAAAACTCAACTCGTCGTGTTTGGAGGACAAAGAATGCTGAGTTGCATCCAAAGAACACCATACCTACTGTGAAGCATTGGGGTGGAAACATCATGCTTTGGGGCTGTTTTTCTGCAAAGGGACCAGGACGACTGATCCGTGTAAAGGATAGAATGAATGGGGCCATGTATCGTGAGATTTTGAGTGAAAACCTCCTTCCATCAGCAAGGGCATTGAAGATGAAACGTGGCTGGGTCTTTCAGCATGACAATGACCCAGCCACGTTCATTGCCCGGGCAACGAAGGAGTGGCTTCGTAAGAAGCATTTCAAGGTCCTGGAGTGGCCTAGCCAGTCTCCAGATCTCAACCCCATAGAAAATCTTTGGAGGGAGTTGAAAGTCCGTGTTGCCCAGCGACAGCCCCAAAACATCACTTCTCTAGAGGAAATCTGCATGGAGGAATGGGCCAAAATACCAGCAACAGTGTGTGAAAACCTTGACCTGTGTCATTGCCAACAAAGGGTATATAACAAAGTATTGAGAAACTTTTGTTATTGACCAAATACTTATTTTCCACCATGATTTGCAAATAAATTCATAAAAAATCCTACAGTGTGATTTTCTGGATTTTTTTTTCTCATTTTGTCTGTCATAGTTGACGTGTACCTATGATGAAAATTACAGGCCTCTCTCATCTTTTTAAGTGGGAGAACTTGCACAATTGGTGGCTGACTAAATACTTTTTTTCCCCACTGTACCTGCTGCTCTTACAGACCTTTCACCTATGACCCCTGTCTCCAGGAGCTTACAGTAAGGTGTTGTATTATCTAGGAGTGATAGGAGCTTACAGTAAGGTGTTGTATTATCTAGGAGTGATAGGAGCTTACAGTGGTGTGTTGTATTATCTAGGAGTGATAGGAGCTTACAGTAAGGTGTTGTATTATCTAGGAGTGATAGGAGCTTACAGTAAGGTGTTGTATTATCTAGGAGTGATAGGAGCTTACAGTAAGGTGTTGTATTATCTAGGAGTGATAGGAGCTTACAGTAAGGTGTTGTATTATCTAGGAGTGATAGGAGCTTACAGTAAGGTGTTGTATTATCTAGGAGTGATAGGAGCTTACAGTAAGGTGTTGTATTATCTAGGAGTGATAGGAGCTTACAGTGGTGTGTTGTATTATCTGGGAGTGATAGGAGCTTACAGTAGTGTGTTGTATTATCTAGGAGTGATAGGAGCTTACAGTAAGGTGTTGTATTATCTAGGAGTGATAGGAGCTTACAGTCGTGTGTTGTATTATCTAGGAGTGATAGGAGCTTACAGTAAGGTGTTGTATTATCTAGGAGTGATAGGAGCTTACAGTAAGGTGTTGTATTATCTAGGAGTGATAGGAGCTTACAGTAAGGTGTATTATCTAGGAGTGATAGGAGCTTACAGTAAGGTGTTGTATTATCTAGGAGTGATAGGAGCTTACAGTGGTGTGTTGTATTATCTAGGAGTGATAGGAGCTTACAGTGGTGTGTTGTATTATCTAGGAGTGATAGGAGCTTACAGTAAGGTGTTGTATTATCTAGGAGTGATAGGAGCTTACAGTCGTGTGTTGTATTATCTAGGAGTGATAGGAGCTTACAGTAAGGTGTTGTATTATCTAGGAGTGATAGGAGCTTACAGTAAGGTGTTGTATTATCTAGGAGTGATAGGAGCTTACAGTAGTGTGTTGTATTATCTAGGAATGATAGGAGCTTACAGTAAGGTGTTGTATTATCTAGGAGTGATAGGAGCTTACAGTGGTGTGTTGTATTATCTAGGAGTGATAGGAGCTTACAGTAAGGTGTTGTATTATCTAGGAGTGATAGGAGCTTACAGTAAGGTGTTGTATTATCTAGGAGTGATAGGAGCTTACAGTAAGGTGTTGTATTATCTAGGAGTGATAGGAGCTTACAGTAAGGTGTTGTATTATCTAGGAGTGATAGGAGCTTACAGTAAGGTGTTGTATTATCTAGGAGTGATAGGAGCTTACAGTAAGGTGTTGTATTATCTAGGAGTGATTGCTCAGGAGGTGCAGCAGATCCTGCCTGAAGCCGTGAAGGAGGGCGCAGACGTGATCTGCTCCAACGGAGAGACCATCCCTAAACTACTGATGGTTAACAAGGTGAGACACACATGCCACGCACGCACACACACTCACACACACACGCACACACACGCACGCACACACACTCACACACAAGCGCATGCACACACACACACACGCACACACACACACAGCAACCAAGAATACTGTATGTACTTAGTACGGTTGCAAAATTCTGGAAACTTTCCCCAAGTACTTTTAGAAATCCAAGTTGGAGAATTCCTGGAAACAGGAGGGAATAACTGGGGAGGGAAACGGGAAATCCTCCCAACCGAGATTTCTGAAGAGCCCGTCAACTTTGGAAAAGTTTCCAGAATATGGCAACAGACACACAAACACTAACCTCTGTGCCTCTCTCTCTCTTTCTCTCTCTCTCTCTCTCTCTCTCTCTCTCTCTCTCTCTCTCTCTCTCTCTCTCTCTCTCTCTCTCTCTCTCTCTCTCCTCTCTCTCTCTCTCTCTCTCTCTAGGACCGTATCTTTATGGAGAACGTCGGAGCAGTGAAGGAGCTGTGTAAACTGACTGACAACCTGGAGACTCGTATAGATGAGCTAGAGCGCTGGAGCAGGAAGCTGGCCAAACTCCGCCGTCTGGACAGCATGAAGAGCAGTGTCAGCGGAGGCACCACCAGGTGAGCCACACCTGGATATTATACGTTGCATGTCAAATACTTTCAATAGGTGCACCTGATTTAGCTCTGAGTTTACACTGTTGGTAGGATAACGTAACAATGCAAACTTAATCAAACACAGTTTAATTACATTAAATTATTTGACATACTCTATGTATTTGGTGGATGATTTAATCTTCTTACTGTCTCTCCAGCCAATCAGGAAGCCAGTTCAGCAGGACAGGAAGTGGCCCTCTGAAGAAGAAGAAGACAGTCAAACCTGGGAGCAAGGTGAGTCTCTCTGACCTGTATGTTTCTCTATGTATCAAAATGTCTATGGACTCAAAATGGATGGTATTTAGTCAGGATCATTATGATGAACAGATTTTTTGATTGACAGATATTATGATTAACAGATATTATTATTATTATTAACATATATTATGAATAACAGATATTATAAGGGGGCACACATGCTCATGACAAGTTCTACAATGTGTGGTGTGATTCCAGAGTCCGACTCCAGAGCAGGGCTGCATCAGCCACAGGTTCATGCAGGGGACCATTCTGGCTCTAGTCATCGTCATGGCCTTCAGCGTCATCTCCATGTCCGTACTCTACGTGTTGACGCTGCACCACAGAGCCCACGTCTCTGAGAAGGACGGGTACGTATGTTGTTCGCATCAGGCAGACACAGTACATTAGACACACCTGTGCATGAGATACATCAACCATATACACTACGTGACCAAAAAGTATGTGGACACCTGCTCGTGGAACATCTCATTCCAAAATCATGGGCATTAATATGGAGTTGGTCCCCCCCCCTTTGCTGCTATAACAGCCTCCACTCTTCTGGGAAGGCTTTCCACTAGATGTTGGAACATTGCTGCGGGGACTTGCTTCCATTCAGCCAGAAGAGTATTAGTGAGGTCGCAGTCCAATTAATCCCAAAGGTGTTCGATGGGGTTGAGGTCAGGGCTCTGTGCAGGCCAGTCAAGTTCTTCCACACCGATCTCGACAAACCATTTCTGTATGGACCTCGCTTTGTGCACGGGGGCATTGTCATGCTGAAACTGGAAAGGGCCTTCCCCAAACTGTTGCCACAAAGTTGGATGCACAGAATCGTCTAGAATGTCATTGTATGCTGTAGCGTTAAGATATCCCTTCACTGGAACTAAGGGGACTAGTCCGAACCATGAAAAACAGCCCCAGACCATTATTCCTCCACCACCAAACTTTACAGTTGGCACTATGCATTGGGGCAGGTAGTGTTCTCCTGGCATCTGCCAAACCCAGATTGGTGAAGCGTGATTCGTCACTCCAGAGAACGCGTTTCCACTGCTCCAGAGTCCAATGGCGGCGAGCTTTACACCACTCCAGCCGAAGCTTGGCATTGTGCATGGTGATCTTAGGCTTGTGTGCGGCTGCTCGGCCATAGAAACCCATTTCATGAAGCTCCCGACGAACAGTTCTTGTGCTGACTTTGCTTTGAGAGGCAGTTTGGAACTTGGTAATGAGTGTTACAACCGAGGACAGACGATTTGTACGTGCTACACGCTTCAGCACTCTGCGGTCCCGTTCTGTGAGCTTGTGTGGCCTACCACTTCGCGGCTGAGCCGTTGTTGCTCCTAGACGTTTCCACTTCACAATAACAGCACTTACAGTTGACCGGGGCAGCTCTAGCAGGGCAGACATTTTACGAACTGACTTGTTGGAAAGGTGGCATCCTATGATGGTGCCACGTTGAAAGTCACTGAGCTGTTCAGTACAGGCCATTCTACTGCCAGTGTTTGTTTATGGAGATTGCATGGCGGTGTGCTCAATTTTATACACCTGTTAGCAATGGGTGTGGCTGAAATAGCCGAATGATCTAATTTGAAGGGGTGTCCACATACTGCTGTCTATATAGTGTCCCTGTACCGACAGTACAAGACAGGATCCATATTAGGACAGGTAGCTTAGTGGGTAAGAGCGTCGTGCCAGTAACCGAAAGGTCGCTGGTTCTAATCCCCGAGCCGGCAAGGTGAAAAATCTGTTGATGTGCCCCTTAGCAAGGCACTTAACCCTAATTGCTCCTGTAAGTCGCTCTGGATAAGAGCGTCTGCTAAATTACAATATAAAATAAAAGGACAATGCCAAGTGAGGCTGTCCTCATATTTGCACCATAAATATATCAGCTCTCCTGTGTATCTTCATTCATTCACTCTCCTGTGTATAGTATCTTTGTTCCTTTCTATATCTATGTGGCTATGTGTACAGTATCTTGTTTCCTTCATGTGTACAGTATCTTGTTTCCTTCATGTGTACAGTATCTTGTTTCCTTCATGTGTACAGTATCTTGTTTCCTTCATGTGTACAGTATCTTGTTTCCTTCATGTTTACAGTATCTTGTTTCCTTCATGTGTACAGTATCTTTGTTCCTGTCTTCTGTCCTCTTTAGCTATGTGTCCTCTTGTTCACTCCACGTCTCTAACTCTAACACTCTTCACTGCTACTGTCACTTTCTGTCCACCACTCTGTCCATGGTATGACATCTCATCTTTCACTCTTTCTCTCTCTCTCTCTCTCTCTGTCTCTCTCTCTCGGTCTCTCCCTCTCTCTCTCTCTCTCTCTCTCGCTCTCTCTCACTCCCATCTCTCTCTCTCTCTCTCTCTCTCTCTCTCTCTCTCTCCCATTCTCTTATCTTTGATTAATACTGTACTGTAGGTTTGTAATAAGGGTGTTTCTTTGCCTGTGTCTCACGAGGTCATGACTCATTTCTACTGTTGACTTGCTCGTTCCAGTCTGGAACATTACATGTAGATGAAGTAGGTCTATATAGACAACTGCTTTGTGAAAGGACAAGGTACAAACCACTTTCACCACAGCACCGACAACAGCATAAAACTGAATCCAGCATTCTCAAATTTAAATCAATTTTATGATCACTTCACATTTTTTTTGCATTTATTTACCATTCTGTTACATTGTGATGATCTGTTCAGCTCCCCCCATCTCATGCTGTCTCTGCTATATTATAATATAATATTCTATCTATCTCTGTATTCTCTGTGACTGGACTGTAATGTTCTGACACCCCTCAGGTCCAGGTCTGCAGTGGGATCATCTAGAAGGGTGGCCTCCGGTCCTCTGTCCACCACCCCGACTCTTCAAGGTCAGAGACACACACTCAGCCATGTGAATCAATGACAGCCTACTTTCTCGCATTGACGGTATATTGAATAACTGTTATATCTGTTCTGTGTAGATACAGTCCCACCCTCTCCTTCACTGTCCAATCCTGCAGCTTGCTGCCCGCCTACAACTGCTACAAACAACCAATCAGCAACTGCTCTGTCGCCAAGCAACAACCAATCTACATCGGGTAAGAAAACACCCATCTGTCCCTACCACACCAGATGAAACGCTTCACCCACACCTTCACTTCATTCATAACACATAACCCATACATAACCCATACATAACCCATACATAAGCAGTGAGTAAGCATTTCATAAATGCTTATGCCAACAAGTCACATTACTGTGACACAACAAATATATCAACTTGCGTTTGTTGAGATAAGCATTCGTGACACCAGACCCTCTCCTCTCTCCTGTAGAGCTGAGTAGTCCGGTACCAACGCTGGGCGGTATCAACAAGAAGGCCAGGTCCAGGCCTATGGACAAGGACGGACGCTATCGGAACCGTCTCAGCCACACCTCCGCCCCCATGTACCTGTCCAAGGCTAAGAGACCCGCCCCTGGGGGGGACCTGGGGGGCGTAGGTGGGGCCACCAACCGGCTGCCTGGACCGGGTGGGCCTGGAGGGCAGCAGACACTGCCCCTGCCTCGGAGACAACGCAGGGACAACACGCACAGCAGCGCAGAGGAGGAAGCAGGACGAAGATCTTCTCCCTCCCTTATAGATCTGCACATCCTGGAGACAGACCAACAGATGTCATCACACAACTGTCCACATCCCGACAGCTGCAGGTGGGTCTGCCTGTGTGGTTCTCTTCAGACTGTTAAATGTAGCTCAACTGTAATGTAAAAACCTTTGTGGAATGCATTATATTAAGATCACATTTGACATAGATAAATTGCTAGTATTGTTGTAGTTTGTGTGACTGCGTTACATAATGGTCCTCTGTAGCTCAGCTGGTAGAGCACGGCGCTTGTAACGCCAGGGTAGTGGGTTCGATCCCCGGGACCACCCATACACAAAAAAAAAATGTATGCACGCATGACTGTAAGTCGCTTTGGATAAAAGCGTCTGCTAAATGGTATATTATTATATTATAATGACTTTGTGTTTTGTCTACAGCTATACCGTATCACTCTCAGCAATCAACAACTCCTCCATGTCGCAGATCACCCTACACATGACGTGAGTAGGCATGGTCACAGATCACCCTACACATGACGTGAGTAGGCATGGTCACAGATCAACTGTACACATGACGTGAGTAGGCATGGTCACAGATCACCCTACACATGACGTGAGTAGGCATGGTCACAGATCACCCTACACATGACGTGAGTAGGTCACAGATCACCCTACACATGACGTGAGTAGGCATGGTCACAGATCACCCTACACATGACGTGAGTAGGCATGGTCACAGATCACCCTACACATGACGTGAGTAGGCATGGTCACAGATCACCCTACACATGACGTGAGTAGGCATGGTCACAGATCACCCCTACACATGACGTAAGTAGGCATGGTCACAGATCACCCTACACATGACGTGAGTAGGCATGGTCACAGATCACCCTACACATGACGTGAGTAGGCATGGTCACAGATCACCCTACACATGACGTGAGTAGGCATGGTCACAGATCAACTGTACACATGACGTGAGTAGGCATGGTCACAGATCAACTGTACACATGACGTGAGTAGGCATGGTCACAGATGACTCTACACATGACGTGAGTAGGCATGTTCACAGATCAACTGTACACATGACGTGAGTAGGCATGGTCACAGATGACTCTACACATGACGTGAGTAGGCATGGTCACAGATCAACTCTACACATGACGTGAGTAGGCATGGTCACAGATCAACTCTACACATGACGTGAGTAGGCATGGTCACAGATGACTGTACACATGACGTGAGTAGGCATGGTCACAGATGACTGTACACATGACGTGAGTAGGCATGGTCACAGATCAACTCTACACATGACGTGAGTAGGCATGGTCACAGATCAACTGTACATATGACGTGAGTAGGCATGGTCACAGATCACCATACACATGACGTGAGTAGGCATGGTCACAGATCAACTGTACACATGACGTGAGTAGGCATGGTCACAGATGACTGTACACATGACGTGAGTAGGCATGGTCACAGATGACTGTACACATGACGTGAGTAGGCATGGTCACAGATCAACTCTACACATGACGTGAGTAGGCATGGTCACAGATCAACTCTACACATGACGTGAGTAGGCATGGTCACAGATGACTGTACACATGACGTGAGTAGGCATGGTCACAGATCACCATACACATGACGTGAGTAGGCATGGTCACAGATCAACTGTACACATGACGTGAGTAGGCATGGTCACAGATCAACTGTACATATGACGTGAGTAGGCATGGTCACAGATCAACCGTACACATGACGTGAGTAGGCATGGTCACAGATGACTGTACACATGACGTGAGTAGGCATGGTCACAGATCGACCGCACACATGACGTGAGTAGGCATGGTCACAGATCAACTGTACACATGACGTGAGTAGGCATGGTCACAGATCAACTGTACACATGACGTGAGTAGGCATGGTCACAGATGACTCTACACATGACGTGAGTAGGCATGGTCACAGATCAACTGTACACATGACGTGAGTAGGCATGGTCACAGATCGACTGTACACATGACGTGAGTAGGCATGGTCACAGATCAACTGTACACATGACGTGAGTAGGCATGGTCACAGATCAACCGTACACATGACGTGAGTAGGCATGGTCACAGATCGACTGTACACATGACGTGAGTAGGCATGGTCACAGATCACCCTACACATGACGTGAGTAGGCATGGTCACAGATCAACTCTACACATGACGTGAGTAGGCATGGTCACAGATCAACTGTACACATGACGTGAGTAGGCATGGTCACAGATCACCCTACACATGACGTGAGTAGGCATGGTCACAGATCAACTCTACACATGACGTGAGTAGGCATGGTCACAGATCAACTGTACACGTGACGTGAGTAGGCATGGTCACAGATCAACTCTACACATGACGTGAGTAGGCATGGTCACAGATCAACTTTACACATGACGTGAGTAGGCATGGTCACAGATCAACTGTACACATGACGTGAGTAGGCATGGTCACAGATCAACTCTACACATGACGTGAGTAGGCATGGTCACAGATCGACTGTACACATGACGTGAGTAGGCATGGTCACAGATCGACCGTACACATGACGTGAGTAGGCATGGTCACAGATCAACTCTACACATGACGTGAGTAGGCATGGTCACAGATCAACTCTACACATGACGTGAGTAGGCATGGTCACAGATCGACTGTACACATGACGTGAGTAGGCATGGTCACAGATCAACTCTACAGATGGCGTGAGTAGGCATGGTCACAGATGACTGTACACATGACGTGAGTAGGCATGGTCACAGATCAACTCTACAGATGACGTGAGTAGGCATGGTCACAGATGACTGTACACATGACGTGAGTAGGCATGGTCACAGATGACTGTACACATGACGTGAGTAGGCATGGTCACAGATCGACTGTACACATGACGTGAGTAGGCATGGTCACAGATCGACTGTACACATGACGTGAGTAGGCATGGTCACAGATGACTGTACACATGACGTGAGTAGGCATGGTCACAGATCGACTCTACACATGACGTGAGTAGGCATGGTCACAGATGACTGTAGACATGACGTGAGTAGGCATGGTCACAGATCGACTCTACAGATGACGTGAGTAGGCATGGTCACAGATGACTGTACACATGACGTGAGTAGGCATGGTCACAGATCAACTCTACACATGACGTGAGTAGGCATGGTCACAGATGACTGTACACATGACGTGAGTAGGCATGGTCACAGATGACTGTACACATGACGTGAGTAGGCATGGTCACAGATGACTGTAAACATGACGTGAGTAGGCATGGTCACAGATCAACTGTACACATGACGTGAGTAGGCATGGTCACAGATGACCGTACACATGACGTGAGTAGGCATGGTCACAGATGACCGTACACATGACGTGAGTAGGCATGGTCACAGATGACCGTACACATGACGTGAGTAGGCATGGTCACAGATCACCATACACATGATGTGAGTAGGCATGGTCACAGATCACCCTACACATAACGTGAGTAGGCATGGTCACAGATGACTGTACACATGACGTGAGTAGGCATGGTCACAGATGACTGTACACATGACGTGAGTAGGCATGGTCACAGATGACTGTAAACATGACGTGAGTAGGCATGGTCACAGATGACCCGTACACATGACGTGAGTAGGCATGGTCACAGATGACTGTACACATGACGTGAGTAGGCATGGTCACAGATCACCCTAAACATGACGTGAGTAGGCATGGTCACAGATGACTGTACACATGACGTGAGTAGGCATGGTCACAGATGACTGTACACATGACGTGAGTAGGCATGGTCACAGATGACTGTACACATGACGTGAGTAGGCATGGTCACAGATCACCCTAAACATGACGTGAGTAGGCATGGTCACAGATCACCCTACACATGACGTGAGTAGGCATGGTCACAGATCAACTCTACACATGACGTGAGTAGGCATGGTCACAGATCAACTGTACACATGACGTGAGTAGGCATGGTCACAGATCACCCTACACATGACGTGAGTAGGCATGGTCACAGATCAACTCTACACATGACGTGAGTAGGCATGGTCACAGATCAACTGTACACGTGACGTGAGTAGGCATGGTCACAGATCAACTCTACACATGACGTGAGTAGGCATGGTCACAGATCAACTTTACACATGACGTGAGTAGGCATGGTCACAGATGACTGTACACATGACGTGAGTAGGCATGGTCACAGATCAACTCTACACATGACGTGAGTAGGCATGGTCACAGATGACTGTACACATGACGTGAGTAGGCATGGTCACAGATGACTGTACACATGACGTGAGTAGGCATGGTCACAGATCAACTCTACACATGACGTGAGTAGGCATGGTCACAGATCAACTCTACACATGACGTGAGTAGGCATGGTCACAGATGACTGTACACATGACGTGAGTAGGCATGGTCACAGATCAACTCTACAGATGACGTGAGTAGTTATGGTCACAGATGACTGTACACATGACGTGAGTAGGCATGGTCACAGATCAACTCTACAGATGACGTGAGTAGGCATGGTCACAGATGACTGTACACATGACATGAGTAGGCATGGTCACAGATGACTGTACACATGACATGAGTAGGCATGGTCACAGATGACTGTACACATGACGTGAGTAGGCATGGTCACAGATGACTGTACACATGACGTGAGTAGGCATGGTCACAGATGACTGTACACATGACGTGAGTAGGCATGGTCACAGATGACTGTACACATGACGTGAGTAGGCATGGTCACAGATCACCCTAGACATGACGTGAGTAGGCATGGTCACAGATGACCCTACACATGACGTGAGTAGGCATGGTCACAGATGACCCTACACATGACGTGAGTAGGCATGGTCACAGATGACTGTACACATGACAAAGTCCACACCACAGGATATAAAACATACACCAACTCAGCTATCTACAGTTACTATGACAGCTGCATGTGTTTACATGTCGTTGCCAAGCAGACAAACCTGTCGTTTTTTTTCACAAAATAAAGATTGACCAACTACACCCTTTTTCTAATTTATCGCCTCTGTTTTTTCACACAGTGTCGGTAAAAGACATGTAACCATTCTTCTTCCCTCTGTCGTCAGTTCCAGTGCCAGTGTGTGGGTCAGACAGTGTGGAGCCACCAGAGGACGTCTGTGTCCTGACCACACAGAGACAGAGCTCTATGCCGGAGAGAAGAACGTCACCAAGGTGCATCTGCACACCACCGTGATCAAATATTACAGATATTACTGACCAGGGTTGGGGTTAATTCTATTTCAATTAAGGAAGTAAACTGTAATTCCAATACTTCCTTAATTGACTGAGTTGAAGTGGAATTGACCCCCAAACCCTGCTGACTACTCTGCTTATGGAGAAACTGACTGACCTCTTGACCTCTTTCTCCTCAGGGGACAGATCACCTGTGGTCAGTACCTGTACTGGCATTCCAGGACGTCACCTATCACTTCAGAGTGGCCCAGTCTGTGAGTATTGAATCTATTATATTTGACCATTAAAAAAAAATAAAAAATCGATATCAAGTTGCTTCATCTAACCTCTTGAACCTCTGTCCTCTTCTCCTTCTGGCAGAGTAAAGTGCGGTGTGGCGTCGAGGAGGAGAACGTATCCGCCCCCACCACCACACCACCATACTCGGACTATCACTTCCTCATTCAAAGCAGCTGCGCGTGAGAAGAGAGGGAATTAAGCATGCAAACTAGTGTGCTGCTTTGAATCTAGCCTATCCCCTGACTGACTCAGGCTTTCTTGAAGGGATACTTCGGGAGTTTGGCAATGAGGCCATTTATCTGCTTCCCCCAGAGTCGGATGAACTGGTGGATACCATTTGTATGTATCTTCATATGTCCAGTATGAAGGAAGATAGAGGTAGTTTCGCGAGCCAATGCTAATATTACACTGTACTAGCGTTAGCGCAATAACCGGGAAGTCTACAGGAACAATTGCGCGCTAACGCTAGTTAGCAATTGTGCTAACACTAGTTAGCAATTGCGCTAACGCTAGTTAGCAACTTCCTTCAAACTGAGACTTTAAAATGGTATCCACGAGATCATCTGGGTCTCATTGCCAAACTCCCAACTATCCCTTTAACTACTACACCTCCTATCCCATCTCTCTCTCTCTCTCTCTCTCTCTCTCTCTCTCTCTCTCTCTCTCTCTCTCTCTCTCTCTCTCTCTCTCTCTCTCTCTCTCTCTCTCTCTCTCTCTCTCTCTCTCTCTCTCTCTCTCTCTCTCTCTCTCTCTCTCTCTCTCTCTCTCTCTCTCTCTCTCTCTCTCTCTCTCCTACCCATCCTGTCCTGTATAGGAAAATATCCACCAAACTACAGCTTCTATGCACTTCATTATATGAAATCTAAGTTTATCATAATGCTATAGTGTTATATTATGGCTTAATAATAATTTTGTCTTTTTGCCAATTTATAGTATCCATTTTAATGAACTTGTTTTGTATCTACACTCTAACCATTCCTTATGACTGAAAACAAAAAACCTGTTTTGAATGTTATGGTTTAAAAACATTTGGTTCTAGTGAGAACACTGTATGTCAGCGCGTATGATAGGTGAGTCAAATTCACAGCTGACCTCAGTGCCATGAGTAGACACACATTCTGTTCTGGACTGCTGCATGCAGTGTCATGAGTTCCTCTCTGGGTCCTCCCAGATGGCACCAGAGTCAGTGGGATTTGGATATACTACTGTAGAAGTCTGTCTCAAACATTCTTTATCTATGCAATATTCCAGTAACAAAATTCCCCAGGTTTTCCAGAAATCCCGTTTGGAAGATTCCCGGGAATCAGAAGTGAAGAAAAATCCGGAATCCTCAAACCAGGATATTTGGAAAATCTGGGAATTTGGGGAAAGATACCAGAATTTTGCAACCCTAAGTCTGACCTATCTGTTAGAGCAGGGGTATTCAACTCTTACCCCTACGAGGTCCGGATCCTGCTGGTTTTATGTTCTACCTGATAATTAACTGCACACACACCTGGTGTCCCAGGTCTAAATCAGACCCTGATTAGAGGGGAAGAAAGAACAGAGTTGAATTTGAGGGTGTCAGAGAGACTATACGAACAGCCTAGCAGAGAGTCACCTGACTGGTGTGT
Source organism: Coregonus clupeaformis (assembly GCF_020615455.1). NCBI lineage: Eukaryota > Metazoa > Chordata > Actinopteri > Salmoniformes > Salmonidae > Coregonus > Coregonus clupeaformis. The sequence continues at coordinate 47,658,542 of NC_059217.1, forward strand.
GGGGCGCTTCACTGCTGTGGAGCAGAAACAAACACTACGTCAGATTGTTCCGGACACATTCAGAAATCTGATGCATCTATACCAGGTAGCTGATGAACCATTTAAAGGTAAAAACACTAAAGAGACACATTTTAAAATAATGAAATGCATTGAATCGCAGGAGTATATCAAATCTACAAGAAATGAATGACTCGGCGTGATAAGACTGGACATAAACTCAGATAACTGGAAACACTGTTAGACACCATAGATATAGAACCCATATTGTCTGTCTATGGAATTACACTGTGTGCTCTCAGCAGATACACTGTACTGGAACCATAGAATTAGAATGACTCTAATTCTATGGTTCTAATTCTATGGTTCTAATTCTATGGTTCTAATTCTATGGTTCTAATTCTATACTTTACTGGGAAATTGGTGTGTGCTGTATGCTGTTGAATCTCAGCAGCTGATAACTGCATTGTTTCATGTCCAACACTGACTATATGTTTCAAGAACACTGGACATTTTTACACTGTATCTTGCCCACTGGACATTTTTACACTGTAACTCGATCACTGGATTTAATAATGCTTAATGCTTGTTTGAATTGTAGAAGATCAGAGATTACTTTCTGCTCTCGATCATGATGTTGATAACCCAAAGTCTCTCTATGATGTTGATAACCCAAAGTCTCTCTATGATGATGATAACCCATAATCTCTCTAGACATCTGCGTTGCCTCCCACAATTTTCAAACGCTCCGTCTTAGGGTCTGCTTTTTTCGAGACTAGATAACCCACAAAAATATTGACATCTAAATGACGTTTTTTAAACCACTGGTGCCTTATCTTTCTCTACAAAACAAGAAGGTCATCATCTTATCACCAGACAGAAGCAGCTAATGGACTTGATTGAATGCTGTTCATGTCTGAGCCAATAGAGGCATCCATTTTGTGACCTGGGTCTTGTATAACTGAACCAGAAAGAAGGAGTCCAGAGACCACGCTAACACCCTCCTGAAAGAGTCCAGAGGCCACGCTAACCCCCCCCCTGAAAGAGTTATGGATTTTGTACACTGGACTATTATTTTATTCTGGCCTTTGCATTGATTGTTCTGGATCTGTGTAACACTTTTTGTCTTCCCAACCCTGTCCCTAAAGCCATGTTTATTAACCATCTCCTCCGCTTTCCATATGTATTATCTGTTATTATCTTCCCCTTATTCACTGACCACTGTCCTCTTTGATATACTATCAACTATGTTCCTCATATGTCATGCAATACAGTATTTATTATATACATGTATTAGTACGTGATAAAGGACGCTTTGGATACCTGGTATCTGAATGCCTCAAGTTAACAAAAAAATTGTATGCTCATATTGCGACCAGGTGTGTTGAAACAGTTCCCCTCTATGACCAGGTGTGTTGAAACGGGTGTATTGACACAGTTCCCCTCCATGACCAGGTGCGTTGAAGATCTGACCTGTCGTGTCATGAGAAATATAAATTCAAAAACATAATCAAATGAATATAGTTCATTGAAGATGACAAAATATAAAGACATTGTCCTATACTGTATTACCAATGTGATGTTGCCATACATTAGTACAGTGTAATATTTTAGCTTATTTATAATGCACCAGCCAGCCTTTACAGTGAAACCAGCATAGCACTGTATATATATATGAACTGCTTTATGCTCTCTTTGGTGGTTCCAACTGGTTCCAACTGGTTCCAACTGGTTTCAAATGGTATAGAAATTCATGAAATGTTACTGTGTAGCTTCATTTTGTAACAATATATGCTCCTTTTGATGTTATTTTAGTTTTATCGTTATACTTTTGACTGTTATAACTGTATCGTTGTTGTTATATTATTAATAATGTAAACACTGTTATGCTATATTATGAAACGATGTGCCAATCAAAATCGCTATTCGGCTTTTACCTGTGTCACTGAATAAGAAAACACACACACACACACACACACACACACACACACACACACACACACACACACACACACAGAGTAAAGCATTCAAGGAGTTGGTCTGATGGTAATCCATGATGTCATCGGCCTCCACCTTGCTTGAGGAGCAATAGAGAACCAAGGAGGGTAGGTCCCCCTGTACCGTGTCATACTGTGTCATACCTGGACCACCTAATGAGATGTGGCTTTTGTTAAGGAAATCAGGTGTTAAATTACACTTTAAATCTTTACTTAATTTTGAAATACATGTATCTTATTACTCTTAATTCTTATGGCTTTAAAGCCCTTCAGAACACTAAAATACTTAAAGCATAAATACCCCTCCTTCATTCACCTCTATACTCTTCATAAGTACCCTCCTTCATTCACCTCTATACTCTTCATAAATACCACATTCACCTCTATACTCTTCATAAATACCACATTCACCTCTATACTCTTCATAAATACCACATTCACCTATATAATCTTCATAAATACCCCTCCCTCATTCACCTCTATACGCTTCCTGTTCCTGCTTTTAAAGTTCTCCCTATAAATCTGTGCTTTTTAGTCTCACCTCTTACTTTGTTTTTAATACATGATCATGACATTTATTTTGGAGTCTTTGCTGTTTTGTCATTTTTTGGTGTGTTAAAGAGCATGTTGTCATAATATGAATGCATGCAGTAAATAAAATATTGATTGAAAACAAAATGTGTGTTTTGGTTGGTTGATGGGATGGGTATGGGAAGTTTAGGTCTACTGTAGAAGAGAGAGAGAGAGGGTGTGAGAGAGAGAGAGAGAGAGAGAGAGAGAGAGAGAGAGAGAGAGAGAGAGAGAGAGAGAGAGAGAGAGAGAGAGAGAGAGAGAGAGAGAGAGAGAGAGGGTGAGGAGAGAGAGAGAGAGAGAGAGAGAGAGAGAGAGAGAGAGGGAGAGAGAGAGAGAGAGAGAGAGAGAGAGAGAGAGACAGAGAGAGAGAGAGAGACAGAGAGGTGAGAGAGAGAGAGAGAGAGAGAGAGAGAGAGAGAGAGAGAGAGAGAGAGAGAGACAGACAGACAAACAGAGAGAGAGAGAGGGTGAGAGAGAGAGAGAGGGAGAGAGAGAGAGAGAGAGAGAGAGAGAGAGAGAGAGAGGGTAGAGAGAGAGAGAGAGAGAGAGAGAGAGAGAGGGTGAGAGAGAGAGAGAGAGAGAGAGAGAGAGAGAGAGAGAGAGAGAGAGAGGGCGAGAGAGGGTGAGAGAGAGAGAGAGAGAGAGAGAGAGAGAGAGAGACAGACAGACAAACAGAGAGAGAGAGAGAGAGAGCGAGAGCGAGAGCGAGGAGCGGAGGAGAGAGAGAGAGAGAGAGAGAGAGAGAGAGAGAGAGAGAGAGAGAGAGGCTGCCATGAGATCACACTGACCCACACAGAATTTGAAAACAAATCAAACACTGATAAACTCTCATATCCGTCAGGTGAAATACCGCAGTGTGCAGTCACAGCAGCAAGATTTGTGGCCCGTTGCCATGAGAAAAGGGCAACCAGTGGAGCACAAACGACATTGTAAATACAACCTATATTTATCTGTTTATTTATTTTCCCTTTCATACCACTATTTGCACATTGTTACAACACGTAGCCAATAATATAACATTTTAAATGTCTTTATTATTTTACAACTTTTGAGAGTGTAATTCTTTGGCAATGTAAACATATGTTTCCCATGCCAGTACAGCCCTTTGAATTGAATTGAGAGAGAGAGAGACGGAGAGAGAGAGAGAGAGAGAGAGAGAGAGAGATAGAGAGAAAGAGATCTGGCTAAAAATATTTGAATCAGTTATAGAATCCATTGCGCTTTATGGTTGTGAGGTCTGGGGTCCGCTCACCAACCAAGAATTCACAAAATGGGACAAACACCAAATTGAGACTCTGCATGCAGAATTCTGCAAACAATATCCTCATTGTACAACGTAAAACACCAAATAATGCATGCAGAGCCAATACCCGCTAATTATCAAAATCCAGAAAAGAGACATTAAATTCTACAACCACCTAAAAGGAAGCGATTCCCAAACCTTCCATAACAAAGCCCTCACCTACAGAGAGATGAACCTGGAGAAGAGTCCCCTAAGCAAGCTGGTCCTGGGGCTCTGTTCACAAACACAAACAGACCCCACAGAGCCCTAGGACAGCAACACAATTAGACCCAACCAAATCATGAGAAAACAAAAAGAGAATGACTTGACACATTGGAAATAATTAAACTAGAACGCTATTTGGCCCTAAACAGAGAGTACACAGTGGCAGAATACCTGACCACTGTGACTGACCCAAACTTAAGGAAAGCTTTGACTATGTACAGACTCAGTGAGCATAGCCTTGCTATTGAGAAAGGCCGCTGTAGGCAGACCTGGCTCTCAAGAGAAGACAGGCTATGTGCACACTGCCCACAAAATGAGGTGGAAACAGAGCTGCACTTCCTAACCTCCTGCCAAATGTATGACCATATTAGAGACACATATTTCCCTCAGATTACAGCGATCCACAAAGAATTCGAAAACAAACCCAATTTTGATAAACTCCCTTATCTACTGGGTGAAAAACCACAGTGTGCCATCACAGCTGCAAGATTTGTGACCTGTTGCCACAAGAAAAGGGCAACCAGTGAAGAACAAACACCATTGTAAATACAACCCATATTTATGTTTATTTATTTTCCCATTTGTACTTTAACTATTTGCACATTGTTACAACACTGTATATATGCATAATATGACATTTGACATTTCTTTATTCTTTTGAAACTTCTGAGTGTAATGTTTACTGTTAATATTTATTGTTTATTTCACTTTTGTTTATTATCTACTTCCCTTGCTTTGGCAATGTTAACACACGTTTCCCATGCCAATAAAGCCCTTAAATTGAATTGAAATTGAATTGAGAGAGAGAGAGAGAGCGAGAGAGAGAGAGAGAGAGAGAGAGAGAGAGAGAGAGAGAGAGAGAGAGAGAGAGAGAGAGAGAGAGAGAGAGAGAGAGAGAGACAGCTCTTGGCAGAACAACACAGCCAGACCTACATTTAGGGAACATAGATATTTTATAGATTAACTTTAAGATAAGATCCCACTACCCCCTGTATATATAGCCTCCCTACTGTTATTTTATTTTACTTCTGCTCTTTTTTTCTCAACACTTTTTTGTTGTCGTTTTATTTTACTTTTTTTATTTTAAAAAAGTAATGCATTGTTGGTTAAGGGCTTGTAAGTAAGCATTTAACTGCAACGTCTACACCTGTTGTATTCGGCGCATGTGGCCAATAAAATGTTATTTTATTTTATTTGAATAAAGAAACAATGGATTTAGCGCGAAACGGTTTTGCTCCAGCCCGCTAGGTGGCGGCCAAGTATTGTTATGCTGGTTTCAGAACCTCTGGAGAACTGACGTGGCTCTTTTCTCTTTGACTCTGCAGTAGCAGCAAGCAAGCAACAACTCAACGAAATGGTAAGGCTTTTGGATCTAATGCACAGTTTTCTGAGAATAACTTGATTATAGCTACGTAATGCCATTTGTCTAAATTAAAACCTGACAGTTAATTTATTAAAATGGTTGAAGCTAGACATTTCCGTGTTGCAATGGATAGCTTGTTAGCCAACGTTAGCTTGTCATTCGACATTATGTTTGTAGCTATCAGTTAATTTAATCGAATAACAGTAAATGTATGTTTTGATGGGAATACAGAAACTAACTATGTAAAATAACTGAGCAATAAACATCAAGCGTAGGTAGCTAGCAAGCAAGCAAAGACCCAATACAGCCTTCCACAGACGATGCCAATCAAGACGAGATCTTCATCAACTGTCATAATAGTCAGTCAATAAGCTGGTTGATGTGTAACTAGTTCATTATATTTATGTAGCTAGTAACTTTAATCCCAAACACAGTTTTATTTACAGTTGGCAACACACCTGTCTATTTAGAAATGTGGGATATTGTCCTGATGTCCTAAAGCAGTAACACACACCGAGTGGATCTCTACATCGTCTCCGTTCTTCATCCCTCAGGAGCTGGAGGCGATGACCAGATACACCAGTCCGGTGAACCCGGCAGTCTTCCCCCACCTCACGGTGGTCCTACTGGCTATCGGGATGTTCTTCACTGCGTGGTTCTTTGTGTATCCTTCCATGGTCATCTATCTTCATAGTGACCGTTTAGTTTGACCGTGAATCATGGTCATCTATCTTTTTATAGACCTCTTTGTGTTTGCGAACAGAACAAGTGTGAGTTCTCAGAGAACATGTTTTTACATGTTGCCTATGAGTGCATTTCACACTACTTTTGGATTATTATTGGATTTTAAAGCCTCGTATGAATGTCCTGCTTAATATGTTTGTGTGATCCTCGCAAATCAACTGCATTACACTTAAACTAGTAAAAAACGGGCTCTTTGGCTAGCTTTTGCTACAGCCTATATCAATGAGCGTTAGCATTCCAGCTAACACATGCTGCATCCTAAAATAGGTATTTTGCAAAGATCACAACCAAATATAATCTTAGCCACTGTTCAAGCAACAATCAAAACATAATTGCAAGTGTATGAGAACCCCAAAAAGTAATTTTGTTTAGAAGTAACTTAAATCTAGGCTGTTGAATTGGCGCAGATGGCAATGGCTCTTACTGCCACCAAGAGTCGCGTCAGTGTGTGGTGCGCTGGAAAAGGGTCTACAGTGATGTTTATTTTGACCGTGAATCAGTGTTCTAGAAAACCCTGTCCATGGGGAGTGGGGACTGAGGATGCAGGCTTCTGTTCCAGCCCAGTACTAATGCACCAATGTCAACTAATATGCCCAGTGGGTCGTTAGGATTCAGGAGTGTAGAACATTGATGAAACCACCTTGAGTTATAGTATAGTGTACTGTGCATTTGGAAAGTATTCAGACCAGTTCCCTTTTTGCGTATTTTGTTAAGTTACAGCCTTATTCTAAAATGGATTACATTATTCCCCCCTTATCAATCTACACACAATACCCCATAATGACAAAGCGAAAACAGGTTTTTAGAAATGTTTGCAAATGTATTACAAATAAGAAACAGATATGTAAATAAGGTATAAGTATTCAGACCCTTTTGCTATGAGACTCGAAATTGAGCTCAGGTGCATCCTGTTTCCATTGATCATCCTTGAGATGTTTCTACAACTTGGAGTCCACCTGTGGTAAACTCAATTGATTGGACATGATTTGGAAAGGCCCCACAGTTGACAGTGCATGTCAGAGCAAAAACCAAGCCATGACGTCGAAATAATTGTCCGTAGCGCTCCGAGACAGTATTGTCGAGGCACAGATCTGGGTAAGGGTACCAAAAAATGTGTTTGGAACCATCAAGACTCTTCCTAAAGCTGGCCGCCTGTTCAAACTAAGCAATCAGGGGAGAAGGGCCTTGGTCAGGGATGTGACCAAGAACCCGATGGTCACTCTGACAGAGCTCCAGAGTTCCTCTGTGGAGATGGGAGAACCTTCCAGAAGGACAACCATCTCTGCAGCACTCCACCAATCAGGCCTTTATGGTATGGCCAGACGGTAGCCACTCCTCAGTAAAAGGCACATTATAGCCCGCTTGGAGTTTGCCAAAAGACACCTAAAGGACTCTGACCATGAGAAACAAGATTGAACTCTTTGGCCTGAACGCCAAGCGTCACGTCTGGAGGAAACCTGGCACCATCCCTATGGTGAAGCATGGTGGTGGCAGCATCATGCTGTGGGAATGTGTTTCAGCGGCAGGGACTTGTAGACTAGTCAGGATCGAGGGGAAAGATGAACAGAGCAAAGTACAGAGAGCTCCTTGATGAAAACCTGCTCCAGAGGTGCTCAGGACCTCGGACTGGGGTGAAGGTTCACCTTCCAACAGGACAACGACCCTAAGCACACAGCCAAGACAACGCAGGAGTGGCTTCGGGACAAGTCTCTGAATGTCCTTGAGTGGCCCAGCCAGAACCCGCTCGAACATCTCTGGAGAGACCTGAAAATAGCTGTGCAGCGACGTTCCCCATCCAACCTGACAGAGCTTGAGAGGATCTGCCAAGGATGGGAAAAAATCCCCAAATAAAGGTGTGCCAAGTTTGTAGCGTCATACGAGGCTGTAATCGCTGCCACAGGTGCTTCAACAAAGTACTGAGTAAAGGGTCGGAATACGTTTGTAAATGTGATATTTCAGTTTTTCAATACATTTACAAAAATTTCTGAAAACCTGTTTTTGCTTTGTCATTATGGGGATTGGTAGATTGAGGACTTTTTTGTTGTTTTAATCAATTTTTCGAATAAGGCTGTAACGTAACAAAGTGGAAAAAGTCAAGCGGTCTGAATACTTTCCGAATACACAGCATGGATTGACTGAGATTTGACATCCTAAACAAGACTGAAGTAGACTAAATGTATTTAACAAGAGATGGGTTCATGCAGAATTTGCTTTTTTTTTTTTGTCCAAAAGAAATGACATTCCAGACATAACATGACCTGTTGTTTAGCACCATAACTGTCTCCCAGCTACGAGGTGACGTCCACTAAATACACCAGGGACGTGTACAAAGAGCTGCTGATCTCCCTGGTGGCGTCTCTCTTCATGGGCTTTGGAGTTCTGTTTCTGTTACTGTGGGTCGGCATCTATGTCTGACAGGTGAGGAAATGATGGTGGAGATTTGATACGGTGTGCCATCTTGCCGTCTTACTCCTGTTTTAATGGAGCGAAAGGTAGCCAAGCGGTTAGAACGTTGGGACAGTAACCGGAAGGCTGGTTCGAATCCCCGAGACGGCAAGGTGGAAAAAAAATCTGCCGTTCTGCCCTTGAGCAAGGCCGTTAACCCCCAACAACTACTGCTCCCCGGGTGCTGATGACGTGGATTAAGGCAGCCCCCCCCGCACCTCTGATTCAGGGGTTGGGTTAAATGTGGAAGACACATTTTCGGTTGAATGCATTGTTGTGCAACTGACTTGGTATCCTAGTTTGTGATTGCTGCAAAATTAATGGCCTCTTAAAGTTTTCTGAATCTGACAATGACGATAGGAGTTGGCAAGATGGTCCATGCCGATCTGGGTCCAGGCTATGGTCCATGCCGATCTGGGTGCAGGCTATGGTCCATGCCGATCTGGGTCCAGGCTATGGTCCATGCCGATCTGGGTCCAGGCTATGGTCCATGCCGATCTGGGTCCAGGCTATGGTCCATGCCGATCTGGGTCCAGGCTATGGTCCATGCCGATCTGGGTCCAGGCTAATGGAATGGACACTTGCAACAACAATACAAATTACAACCATTTAAAACACGAGACTCGGCGGATATGACGTTATCATAAACGGTGGCACAAGCAAAGAGAGAGTGTGACGCAAGAGGCTGCAAGAAGCACACAGGTAGGCAACTGGGATTGCGGCTCTCGGGTGATGCGTTACCTGTGTGACAACAAACGTCAACAAGCTGTGCCTCTTGCTTTGTACTCTCTTTGTTCCTGTCATAAAATCACCCTGATGGTTAATGTCATTTTGCTAAATCTACCTTTTTTAAGTTATATCTGTTAACACACTCATTCATCATAGTGTTTCATGACTTTTCTTCCTGTGTGTGTGTGTGTGTGTGTGTGTGTGTGTCTTGTTACAGATCGTTAAATTGCCAGATATTGATACAGAAGAACATTCCAGTGGAACAGGAGAAGGACATGAAGTGGGTTATGGATTGGACTGCACTGACCAGAGGGTGGGGACTGTGGATTGGGGACTGTGGATTGGGGTTACCTTTCAATAAATAAGAGCCATTTGTACAAAACTGCAAGTGTGTATAATTTCTGGTGAAATTGTGACCATTTTTCTGGACCAACTTGCTGTTTTAGTAGGATTGTCCCATAATATACTGAACATGCTGACCCAGAGGCATCTTGAAATTAGACTTCTGTGTGTTTACGATTTATGCTGCTAACCTATTGCTTTCATCAAGTGGCCGTCCAATCAGTGAGGAGAGGCAGGAAAGGAAGCCGTTTAGAATTGAGTCAGTGGACTGTACTTCCAACTAGAAAGAATTGACATGGGTGCTACGTTTCCTCCTTCAAAAATGTACGAATCAAAGAGAGTCGACTGACCGCTCTAACAATCGAAATGCATGTCTGCAAAAGGTGGAAGGCAGGTAGGAGAGATCAGGTGGGAACATTCTTGCCAACGAGAGGGCAGATACGTGTGTATGTGTGAACACTGGTTTTAATGTCTGGTATGAACGACAACTCGCGATATAAACGTTTTTTTTTCTCAAAAGTTGCCGAAATGCCACGTGCATCCACTTAAAATCAGTACATTTGTAACAACCTAAACGTTACAAAACTTCTATCCGATCAAATAAGCTTTACACAAATTAGCAATGACAGTTCAACACTCTTAGACCTCCATACAAAAGAAATCCCCACTTGGGTTTGCTTATCGCTGTATTTTTGGGCAGAGTTAATCCTCTCGATTCGCCTCTGACTATATTTACAATGGCAGATTCTCAATTGGCTTTGCTAAGTCCTACGTCCTCCTTTGGGGAAAAAATATCAAATGTAATCGAGGAAGTGTGGAAACAAATGCGCTTGTAGGAAAATACTATTCCCCCCCCCCCCCACTCGCGAGTCATCAGGCAAATTACGTTTACAGGGGTGGATCCCAAAATAAGTGTAAAGTGATAACTAACGGAGGAGAGTGCACAGAGGATGGTCTTATGCCCAAATGAGAATCTCCAAATTGTATTGAAGCCTGTGTGTCAGTGTGAAGTGATAACTAACGGAGGAGAGTGCACAGAGGATGGTCTTATGCCCAAATGAGAATCTCCAAATTGTATTGAAGCCTGTGTGTCAGTGATTGCAGTTTATTTGGAACTGGTTTGATAGTGTAAATTAGTGTAACTGGAAATATACAGAATGCAATTTATTCATAAAAGTGGCGACTGGTCAGGCCTAGATTAACCATAAAACCACGATAGATCTGTAACCTATGGTTCTCAGCCTATTTTATCTTTCACAGTCCTTTATTTGGAGCAAATGCACTAAATGTAGATTTGACACACAGCAGTATGTATAGCCCAGGGGATGGAGTGAAAGCTATTTCAGAGCAGTGGGATCTATTTGTGGAGGGTAGGTTATTCTGCGGTGCCTTAAACCCCAAATGCATCTCTGCGGTAAGAACAGCGCAAAGAGGTCTGTCACGTTTAACCCGCCACTGTCTACACGATAATACCCTCACGATCATCTGGCCCAGTGCGTAACCTACAGTATGTAACCTAAAGTATGTAATCCCAGATTAATCTCTGAGGTCAGAACAGAGCAGCCCTGGGCCCAGTGAGTAATCTACAGTATGTAACCTTGAGTGGTATTTTGTAGCCTGAAATCCAGACCTATTTCTGTGCTAACATTCCACTCCTTTTACTAAGAGTCATATGCCAGACATGTTTGGCATATGACACAGAATACAAAGAGTGGAATGTTAGCACAGAAATAGGTCTGGATTAAAAAAAAAATACAATAAAAATGTATTGGATTGACAAAATTAGAACTTTACAGTATTAAAAAAAACGAATACCCATCAATTTTGTAACCGGCACATCTACTCTATAAGGCACTCTGAACCAGGGGCTCGATTCAATCTGTAGCGCAGAAGATCAGCATTATAGCGGAGACTTCATTCACGGTAAACGCTGCATATATCGTCTTAATAGGATTTTTTTATTTATCCAGAGCGATTTACAGGCGCAATTAGGGCCTTGCTTAAGGGCACATCGACAGATTTCTCACAGATTTTTCACCTAGTCGGCTCGGGGATTAGAACCAGCGAGCTTTCGGTTACTGGCACAGCGCTCTTACCCACTAAGCTACCTGCCGCCCTTGTAGCACCAAGGAAATTACCTTGATATTTTAACCCCAGGACTTCTTCTTTCACCTGAGGGAACCAGTAACAACTTCTATTCAGAACCATATACTGTTGTTCCAGAACCAGGTGTGCATCCCAAATTGCATTATATTCCCCATTTAGTGCACTATATAGGGAATATGGTGCAATTTGGGATGCTGTCGGTATCCCATCTTAGTAAAAACACTTGACATAAATTAATAGCCGCCATTATGTATGTACTGTAAAAAAAAAAAAATTGTTAATCCATTGGAGGAAAGTCTCTGTGCATCAGATTGTCCTTGAGTCAACGTTTGCCTCGTTACAACACTAGTCCATATTCGTGGTACATTGTCTTGATGATCTTCGCTGTCCATCCTGCTGTATGAGCCCATTGAAGTTTCTCACTTTTCCGTTGGCTCCATCCTAGCCCAGAGTCATGTTCAGACCATAGCAAACCGTTTTGAAACGGAAAACGATAATGGTGATTTCTTATTGGACATGGCCAGGTAGTCCCACCCAGGTAGTGATCGTCACCACAGAGTCTGGCCCCCAGGTAGTGATCGTCACCACAGAGTCTGGCCCCCAGGTAGTGATCGTCATCAGAGTCTGGCCCCCAGGTAGTGATCGTCATCACAGAGTCTGGCCCCCAGGTAGTGATCGTCACCACAGAGTCTGGCCCCCCAGGTAGTGATCGTCACCACAGAGTCTGACCCCCCAGGTAGTGATCGTCACCACAGAGTCTGGCCCCCAGGTAGTGATCGTCACCACAGAGTCTGGCCCCCAGGTAGTGATCGTCACCACAGAGTCTGGCCCCCCAGGTAGTGATCGTCACCACAGAGTCTGGCCCCCCAGGTAGTGATCGTCACCACAGTCTGGCCCCCCCAGGTAGTGATCGTCACCACAGAGTCTGGCCCCCCAGGTAGTGATCGTCACCACAGAGTCTGGCAGGCCTCGCCTGGTAATAAATCCTTAGTGGTGTAATTGTTCCTTTCATTTCCTCCTCCTCCTCACTGACGAGCTCTGGCGAAGGCATCCCTCAGCCAGACAGAATCCCGATACAGCCGCGGGTCGCCCAGACACTCTGCCGTCCGCTTGTATAAGTAGTAAAACAACACTGCAGCTGTGGGTAACGAGAACACAGTTAAACGCCTCCAACAAAATAAACCAGCATGTTGTTTAGTCTAGTATTAGTCTCATGAAAACGTCACAAAACAGACAAACGGTATGTTAATTAAGAAATCTCGTGAAAAGAAGCAATCACTTATTAAAGCCTCAAAAAGCCAACAGGCCGATACATAAAGGCTGAATAAACCTAAGTCATACCGGCAAGAGCAGTGTGTGGGGGGGCTTTCCTTTCTTCAGGAGAACTTACCAACCCTCTGGAAGACGAAGAGGACTTGCAGGCCGTCCGTCCAGATGAAACGATCGGATTCCAGCCATCTTAGGTTCTATAAGAAACAAGATCATATCAGACATGATCAATGTTTACAACTCTACAGGTGGGTATAATGCCTTTTTCTGCGGAGAGTTAACGTAGAATATTTTCACTTAACAAAACTACTACTACTACTACTAGGCCCTTGTCTGCACGTACCACTATCCAGCAGTGAAAGGAGATGCTGAGGGTGAGGTAGAGGGCAGACAGCATCAGTAAGGATTTGAACCTCTCCAGCAGCAGAGCGACCAGGCCAACCTGGAACACGTAGGTGTTGAACATCATCAGCAGAATGATGATCACGTTGAACAGGATGGCGATGTCCTGGATGCTGGGGGACACACAGGTTATATCATGGTTAGAATCCCAGTTAGAACATCTTTAACAAATGTAAGAAAAATAACTAGCTATTAAATACATTTTTTTTTTTTTTTTACATTTGAATATCTAATGAGCTACAAAAACAATAATGTACGTACATGAACAGCACTAGCTGGATGACGGGCGCTGCCCTGAGCAGCTCACTGAAGGAGTTGACAAACAGGTCATAGGTCAGCAGACCCAGCTGGACCAGCAGGACCAGCGAGTAGTTGTTGGTCTGGAGCATGTTGGGGGGGGTAAGTCTGGCTACATAGCCAAGGACAGCTACACACAGCTGGGATGAGCTTCACACATTCACAGCCTCTGACTCCTGCTCCTCCGTCTCCGGCTGTGTTTACAGATAGACCAATTCTGATATTTTAACCAATCAGATCAGCTCTGAAAAATATCAAAAGACAAATGATTGTTACAAATATTAGAATTGGGCTGCCTGTTTTGCTCTCTGGCTACACACAGGTGGCCTGTAGTGACACAGCTATCTGAGGGGATACTACGACTGAAGCTACAGCTATCTGAGGGGATACTACGACTGAAGCTACAGCTATCTGAGGGGATACTACGACTGAAGCTACAGCTATCTGAGGGGATACTACGACTGAAGCTACAGCTATCTGAGGGGATACTACGACTGAATCTACAGCTATCTGAGGGGATACTACGACTGAAGCTACAGCTATCTGAGGGGATACTACGACTGAAGCTACAGCTATCTGAGGGGATACTACGACTGAAGCTACAGCTATCTGAGGATACTACGACTGAATCTACAGCTATCTGAGGGGATACTACGACTGAAGCTACAGCTATCTGAGGGGATACTACGACTGAATCTACAGCTATCTGAGGGGATACTACGACTGAATCTACAGCTATCTGAGGGGATACTACGACTGAAGCTACAGCTATCTGAGGGGATACTACGACTGAATCTACAGCTATCTGAGGGGATACTACGACTGAATCTACAGCTATCTGAGGGGATACTACGACTGAATCTACAGCTATCTGAGGGGATACTACGACTGAAGCTACAGCTATCTGAGGGGATACTACGACTGAAGCTACAGCTACTCAGGGTTTCTAAAACTAGCCAGCTTCAGTTGGCTTCACATTCTAGCTCAGGCTTCATCCGTACCACGACGGTGGATATTGCTCGTCCGCCTGCGGCTAACTCTAGCAGGCTTCTAACTGCGCGAGCATGTCGAAAGCCGCACTCTTCATTGAGACAATGCTGAAACATCAATCCATGGGAGAGTCAGTGCTGCTAGTCGAACACCGAACTCATCATTGAGACAATGCTGAAACATCAATCCATGGGAGAGTCAGTGCTGCTAGTCGAACACCGAACTCATCATTGAGACAACGCTGAAACATCAATCCATGGGAGAGTCAGTGCTGCTAGTCGAACACCGAACTCATCATTGAGACAACGCTGAAACATCAATCCATGGGAGAGTCAGTGCTGCTAGTCGAACACCGAACTCATCATTGAGACAACGCTGAAACATCAATCCATGGGAGAGACAGTGCCACGTCTTTATTTTATTACTTATCGTTAATGCCGTCTTTGGTGTGCTTCTGTGATGTGCTTATCATTGCACAAGCACCTTTTTTCCCCCCCACTCCAATCGATAACACAACTGTATTAAGTCATACACCAGTTTTACTGTGCATGAAGTTTCAAATGCATTCTGTTATTACTAAATGTGTAATGTGATAGGTATTTTAACATTAATATTTCTTTACCACAACAACAAAAAACATTTGATTAATAAAATATTTAAAATCAGTTGTCTTCCTCAAATGAAGGGGATGAGCCTCAAATCGTGGCTTAGACACTTCATTCAGGATAAATTGAGTTAGCCCGGGAGCAGTTTAGCGCTAAAGGACTCGTTGACATAGAAATGTACCTGGCTAAAAAGGTGAGTCACTTTTGTGGTACCGGTTATTCCGAGTTGAACTCAGAGTTCACCATAGTTACCTTGCTAACTCCTCAAACCACGTACGTAGTATAGGCCTCTGAATTTCAGTCCGTTGGACCTCCGGTTGCTAGCCCTTCAGGCTACCTGCCTCCCCACCTTGAGCCTGGTCACCACCTTCACTTTCGTTTCCAGTCAACACCCAACAGACCAACCACAATCCATTGATGTTTAGATGCCTTTAGATCTCCTTCATTCAGTATAAAAAAAAAAAAACATTCATCCAACTCCTAATTACAGTCAAATCCATGTTCTGTCAAAGCAGGAAATGTAACATCTCCCCTCAAAGGTCCTTCCTTCTTCTTAGCTCCTGTGCATTTCACCAGTGTTCAGGGACATAGGCTGTGTGCTTGTCATCAAGGCAGAGAGCATGCCAGTCCTAAATCTGCTGGTAGCCAAACTGAACAGATGGGACTGGAGTCACTTTGAGATGAGCAACAAGACAGGTTCTCAGCTTCATCGTGATCTTCTCATCTAGCTAGTCTAGTCCTCCCTGAAAGAGAAAAAAATAAAAATAAGTAAAGAGTTGTTTAGAAGTATTGCTCTAGGTTTGGAAAAGGATTCTGCCTTATGATTTAAAAGAATGATAAAATGTCTGATAGTATTTCAGAGCTAAAGATAACTAACCATTCTCCCTTCTGTCCTCCCGTTCAAGAGCCAAAGCGCTGTGTAACTAACTAGTTAACTCAGAGTAGTGTGTGCCAAACCTGTTACATGGGCAGGAAGCCATGGAGAGGTCACGGTAGGGATTACAGATTAAAGTTTGTGTGCCAAATGGCATCCTATTGCCCGTAGGGCTCTGGTCAAAAGTAGTGCAATGCAGGGAATAGGGTACCATTTGGGAAGCATCCTTAGTCGCGGAGTGGCTGTAATAAACACCACTCGCCGTCTGTTGTAGTTTATTGGCTGCCATCCTTTCTTAGCTAACGTTATGCCAAGCTAATTTTAGCTGGCTAACAACAAGTGTTGTTGTTCACATCATATGATCTAGGAAACTGAATCAAAGCCAAGCGAGAGCCAAACAAACACTTGGGTAGCTAACCTCAGTTCTTACAGATTTACTATTAGCTAGCTAACTAGTTCACCTAAAATGTTAAGTAGCGTAACGTTAACGTTTGTAAAATACAATACTGTGTTATAAAACTAACGTTAGCTAGGGACCCAGACAAATAGCAAGCATGCTAACGTTAGCTAGCTAGCTAATTAGCATGTGCCTATGAGAAAAGCTAACAGTATTGTTCAACACTGTCATCGGCGCTGAAGTTTGCTTTTACTACTAGAAAAAAAAACAACGTATGTTACCTTTTTTTTACGGGTCGGTCGAAGTATTGAGTAGCCACCGTCTTCTAGCCACGCTTCTAGCTCATTAGCTAGCTTTAGCCAAAGACCGTGTTTGCTTTGCAGGCTTTTCCTCGAATACCATGGAAACGCCATTACCGTTCACCTTCGGTTGGTAGTCCTAAAACCCGGAAATAAATAACCCGGAAATAAATGACCTCTGGTTCGTTCAGCCATTCCTATGGTAAAAATGAATGGGGAAAGGATAGGGTTTTGGAATAAACGCCGAAAATAAGGTCTGAGGTTAACACAGGTTTAGGAGATTTTATACGTTTTGTTCTATGAGATAATAGCAGTCAGTTAACATGACCTTAATGAATTATGAAGCCTTTGTGCTTATTTTTATTCTTTAAAATGCACAAACTGACGTTAGCTGATGAAGATAAACTCATAGAACAAAACGTATAAAATCTCCTAAACCTGTGTTTACCACAGACCTTATTTTCGGCATTCATTTTACCCATAGGTTTTAAAGGGGGGTCGTTTTCTCGTTTGTGCAAAAGACCGTCCTCCATCCTCTCCGAATCAAGCCATGGCTAGAAGGTAAAAGTTACGTCATAGTCCGGTTCACTACTAAGAGAGTTCGCGTCTGACACAGCGTCGAGTTCTACAGCAGACTGGTTCCGAGTACTGTTGTTTTTCTGTTCTACTTGACCATTATTGCACCCACCTGGTGTCCCAGCTCTACCAGTCCGTGATGGGACGAATATAATATTTTTGTTCTTCTTTCTTTTCATATACTAACTGGCCACCAGACTACAGAAACTATAGCAATGGAACTGAAGTTATGGAATAGCAATAACTATAACGTTAGCCATGGGAATATGGCATGAAAGATATATATAAAAAAAATATAAAAAAAAGGTACAGTCATTTTTATAATATTTTCCTTTAAAAACACCCAACAACAACAAAGTGGAACTGTGAAAGAGTCCTCTCCACCCCTATCCCCTCCCGTGTGTCACCTCAACGCTCCTCTCCTCCCTTCCTTTCCACTCCCATTCATTTTCTCTCCTTTCTCTTCTCCTGAAGCGTAAAAAATAGTGTCTGTGGATGGATGTTAGACCTACCCCCTATGCACTTGTGGAGATGTTTGGATAGGCGTAAGTATGATAATGGCTGATGCAACCCTAACCCGTTTGTAATAATAATATGCCATTTAGCAGACGCTTTTATCCAAAGTCATGTGCCCATACATTTTTACGTATGGGTGGTCCCGGGGATCGAACCCACTACCAATTGGTTAGTGTGTAGTCCTAGATATGTTTTTAGTGTGGTGTTTTGTATGTTAGGATGTGTTATGTATATACTATGTGTATACTCACGATAAGACACGCACTCTACACACACGGATGTTGCATTGTTAACTCCCACTGATGTTCCTTTTTTATCATTTAGCAGACGTTCTTATCCAAAGTGACTTACAGGAGCAATTAGGGTTAAGTGCCTCGCTCAAGGGCACATCGACAGATTTTTCACCTAGTCGGCTCAGGGATTAGAACCAGCGACCTTTCGGTTACTGGCACAATGCTCTTAACCACTAAGCTACCTGCCGCACTATCTTGTTCCCAGCATCTGGGTTCTAATGCTTTTCTCCTCAGCCTCCTGTTCTGTGAGAGAAACCACACCACAAATACAATAGGGATTTTGAGAAAGAGTTTTCTTTGTCAGAGGCCATATTGTAGAATGGCAATGTTAATTGTACCCTGGATAATCATCGAAAACAATATTTTACTTTGATAGTATTCTGGAATAATCTCATTGTCTACAGTATGGGCTGGTTTCCCGGTCTTATAAAATAGTTTATTTGTTCAGGACTAGGCTTAAGACAGGAGAGGAAGAGGGTGAGATGGAACATACAGTATTGCGGGGTGCGAGGAGGGGCTAGGGGTAGGCACGGCCAGGGGTCCTCAGCCGCCGTCCAGGATCAGCAGTACGTCCAGGTAGTCTTGGGCCAGGCACGTCCGGGAGTTATCAGAAGTAGAACAGGACAAAAGAAGGGGGGTTAGTTGGAGCATGCTTAGGTACATCAGATAAACACTGGAGACTGGGACTGGGGGATCGAGAGACAATGTGGTCCCCTGTCCAACGCCACCCCTGAGTGCAACAAGCCAGGGACTCAGCCCCCCGTAATAGAGTCAGTGGTATGGAATCCCATTTGATAGTGGGGAGCCGACCAAGCAGAGACTGCAAGGATGGTTCATCAGTCCATTACCTTGGGACCTGATGCCTCTCTGCTTGGCTCTCAGCATTAAGGAATTAGGGAACTAGCGTCCTGTCCAGGGGGTATAGGCTACTTGTACATCAAGCTGCCTTATGTGACAGAAACAGGAGATAGGCTGATGCCCATTTGGGTCGTTCATATTCAGACAATGATTTTTCCCAAGGCTTGGCTACATAAGGTTACTTACTTAACTTACAAGACTGAAACCAAGTATGATTCTGTCACACTTACTTAAACTTACAAGACTGAAACCAAGTATGATTCTGTCACATCAAAGAGGAGCTCTGTAGTAGAAAGCCCTGTATCCATCTGTTTTCTTAGATATTGGGGGAACAAGGAGTCCTGCATCTTGTGGTTGTCTTCTGTTGTCCCTTTCTAACACATACCCTTATCAAACTCTCACCTTCTCTCATTTCTCCCTTCCTGTTAGACATCCCCTCCTCCCAAAATCAGTCAATCATAATCACCTTAGCTACAACAGTTGCTAAGATGGGGTGAAGTCTGTCCATAACAAAGCATTACTCTGCCTTTTTAACAACACTATCAACAAGGCAGGTCCTACACTATGGTTCAGTGGCTACTGGCACACAGCTCGGACACCCATGCATACTCCACAAGAACCACCAGAGGTCTCTTCACAGTCCCCAAGTCCAGAACGGACTATGGGAGGCGCACAGTACTCCATAGAGCCATGACTACATGGAACTCTATTCCACATCAGGTAACTGATGCAAGCAGTAGAATCCGATTTTAAAAAAACAGATAGAAATCCACCTTGTGGAACAGCGGGGACTGTGAAGAGACACACACAGGCACAGACTCACATACACATGATAAGACACGCACTCTACACACACGTACACATGGATGTTGTATTGTAAATATGTGATAGCAGAGTAGTGACCTGAGGGAACACACTAAATGTATTGGGTAAAGTGTTATGAAATGTAATGTCATGTAATATTTTAAATTGTATATAACTTCCTTAATGTTGCTGGACCCCAGGAAGAGTAGCTGCTGCCTTGGCAGCAGCTAATGGGGATCCTTAATAAATACAAATACCTTTATTGTGCATCGTTGTAAACATTAGCTAACTTACCATTTGTGTTTCCCTCTTCTTGTCACTGGCATGTTTATCCTTACCCTAGTGGCAGGCATACTGTAGGTTCTCCTACCGACAACCAGGAAGGGGGTTCCATCATAGGGAACATATTTGAGTTCCCAACACAAGTTTTTTTCAGGATGCGAGACCTGAGAAGTTAAACAAATGACACAAGTTAGAATAGCAGTTCATCTCTATAGCTAGCTTGATGGATATACTTAGCTAGCTATCTTACGTTAGTCAATTAAGTTAGCTAGCTTGCTAGCTGGCTTACGAACGACCAGTGGCGGTCGGTGCCGTTTAAGATGAGGGAGGACAAATAAAAAATGTTTTAATGAGCATGGCCTTATTTCTATTACAGCATAAAGGATGACTGTCATTCATATTCCATTCACCCAGCTTAACATCGATAGGTTGGTTTAGGCTACCACGTGATACTCAAATTTTCCCTATACCCATCACGAGGTTGCTACACCTAGCCTATGAATTCAACGTAGGTGCACACAGATCGAGAGAAAGATTTGAGGGGACAGACAGTGAAACATTCATCACCGCTTTGCACACTCTTGCCTGCATCTAGCTGATCTAGGGTGAAATCATTAAACAGTTGCAAATGAGAGTTTCTATTGGACAAATTCAGGTATGTTTATCCCACATTTCGTTCCATTTGCTACCATTTAAGAAAAGTTTTTCAACCGAATCGGTGGAATGAATACACCACTGATCACACGCAAACAGTTGACTTTCATAGCCACATACAAACAGCTCGTTGTATTCCTTCTCTAATCTATGCGCTCTCCTCCTCTCACCTTTTCCCTTCACTTGTGGACTTCAATGCACAACATATAAGCTGTGTATGACCAGGCGAAAAAACCTTTCCAAGCCAAACCTTCATATCATAACCGCAACTAGCTCACCATATTAGCTAAAGTAACGTCATAGTCAACATAGCTAATATAACTAACGCATTAGTAAACACGCTATAATTATGCTGTACAGTGTTGTAATCAGTTTAGCAGTTACACCGGCGGGCCCCGGTGGCAATACATTTGTAAAACCAAAAGCTTATCTTGACTTGGAAGAGTTCCAGTGTTGGATAGTCATAGCCAGCTAGCTTACATAGCATCCCTCTGTTTGAGCCCGGTGTTTGAGTAGGCTAAACTAGCTAGCTGCGTTTGCTAGCTAAGTAAGTGAAAGAGGAAAAAAAAGGACGAAATATAGCTAGCTCTCTCTCTCTCTCTCTCTTGCTCCTCCTTCATTTTTGAAGAAAATCATTTGTTAAAAACTGTTCAACGATTGTCTTTCTCTGTCTTTGAGTCAACTACTCACCACATTTTATGCACTGCAGCGCTAGCTAGCTGTAGCTTATGCTTTCAGTACTAGATTCATTCTCTGATCTTTTGATTGGGTGGACAACATGTCAGTTCATGCTGCAAGAGCTCTGATAGGTTGGAGGACGTCCTCTGGAAGTTGTCATAATTACTGTGTAAGTCTATGGAAGGGGGTGAGAACCATGAGCCTCCTAGGTTTTGTATTGAAGTCAATGTACCCAGGGGAGGACAGAAACTAGCTGTTCTCCGGCTACACCATGGCGCTACCCTACAGAGTGCTGTTGAGGCTACTGTAGACCTTTATTGCAAACCAGTATTTTAATTAATTATTTGGTGACGTGAATATTTTGTATAGTTTTAATCTAAAAAGGATGACTTTTTAAATGTTTCAGTATTTTTATTTAAAAAATCACTGAGGAGGATGGTCCTCTTCTGAGGAGCCTCCTCTGCTAAGGACCTAGATTAATATCACTCCTTGAATAAATTCGAATTCACCCTTCTGTCCAGACGCTTTATCCTTTTTGTTTACAACAAATGTGGTCCTTGTTTCCTGTTTATAATGTTTCAGATGGTCTTCAAACGCTTGCAGGCTAGTAAAATACTACTCATGAGGCAACTCTACGGGGTAGTTACATCGGCGCGAGTGGAGCAGACGGGACTATGACGTCACTTTTACAAAATCGGTATCCTTTCCGTGACCCGGAAACCGATAAATGGTCGAGGAGTGTGTCAATCACAGAGCTATAAATTCCTTAGATGGCGAACGAAATAAGGTTCCCCTCCCTCCTTGATAGCCTCCTTTTTTGAATCAGCTGTTGTATTGTCGGAAGAGAAAACTATGCACACCTTTAAGAAACAACATGCTACTTATTGTTTTATAGATACAACAATAATCCAGCCTTGTAATCGTCATTTGCCTAATGACGCACGAGTGGAGAAGTGCCGTCTCATTTCATCAAGCGCAATACCATCCACGTTCTCCCATTTGACCTTTTTCAAAAGGAGGCGAAAGAGGCAGGAGGACGCAGGAGGGAAGTACATCTAATTGATAAAAGACCCATAGCCCTTTTGCGTACTTCATGTTTGATATCTACACCAAAGATAGTGGATCAATTAAGATTTTGAAAAAATCGTCAGTTCCTGTCTACTTAAATAGGTGGCTCTCCCATAGACACCAATGCGATAGCAGCTGGGTCTGGTCTGCTTAGTTGATTATCTTCCATTGAACCAGAAAACACGAGGGAGTGGGATGTCTCGCTTCCTCTTTCGTCTCTGCTTCACGAAACTTTACGGTAACACCAACAAGTTCCACTGCGCCCTCTAGTGACTTGCAGGGAAAGTTTAAAGTCCCTCGGTGAACACACAGGTGGTTGACAGCTGGGACAAGTATCGGAGAGGTGAGTCGGACGCTTCTGAACGAGTATGTTACGAGTATTATATTTTAAGACCATTACATCTTTATTTCTGCACCGGCAGGGTCATAATCGAAATGTTGTTTTAGTTTATGTGATAATGAACTCATATGCCTACTGCTCAGCTTTTTAATAATACATAGCTACACAGTGGATCTGGTTTCCCTAACTACTGCTTTCCGTAGTTATTCATTAACCACGGCTTGAATAGGAACACTTCAGTTTTGGATTAAAGAAACATAAACTGAATTATAAATATGTATTTTATTCTTATTTATGAAGAAGTACTACAAAGTCATTTACAAAGCCACCTCCGTGCATTACAGAGCTGAGCTACATTCTAAAGGGGGCATTTAGATATGGTAAAGTTGTTCATTTACGTTTATATGGTTAGTACAGTTAGTAGAGCATACATGTATTGTCTGCTAAATGGCATATTATATTATTATAATATATATTATATTATAATTATTATTATATTATGTGTATTTTCATAGATCTTCGATCCATACAGCAGGTAATCTTTCTCTGATCTTGGCTGGGGTTATCCATGGCACAGAGTTGTTGTTGGTTCATGTTTTTAGTTGTTTATACATTTCATGTTTTTAGGAGTTTATATATTTAATGTTTTTAGTGGTTTATATATTTCATGTTTTTAGTGGTTTATATATTTCATGTTTTTAGTGGTTTATATATTTCATGTTTTTAGGAGTTTATATATTTCATGTTTTTAGGAGTTTATATATTTCATGTTTTTAGGAGTTTATATATTTCATGTTTTTAGTGGTTTATATATTTCATGTTTTTAGTAGTTTATATTTCATGTTTTTAGTAGTTTTATATATTTCCAAATACTTCATGTGGTATCATCAAATATCTCTCAATGTGCTCAGAATAATGTGTTACTATGGGGAGCATATTATGGGATTATCTTTAAACATGTAGTCATTGTTGAGAAGCATACTACATTCTCCTCAACAGGATCCTACCAGTTTGTCTGGTAAATGGTAAACAACACTGAATGTAAGAACTCAAAAGCATTTTGATGGATTCTGTTTTTTGGGGGATTTTATCTAGTAGGGTAACGTTGAGTGAGATACTATATAGAATATAATTAAAAAAAAACAATATTTTTTTCCAGTGGGAAGTTTTGGTTGTGGCATTGGAATTAGAAAATAAATAGTTTAATTTGAATAAGTATAAATCACTGTAGTCAACTTTGATGCCTAGGTCTATAGGTCCCCTAATATGTATCCTACCACATAATAATTGCAGGCAATCGTAATGGTTATGTCAATGCAAAACCACTGCAAATGCTTTATTTGCATGTCCCTTTTCCCCTGGCCATGCCACCTGTTGGCCACACACACACACACACACGCACACACACACACACACACACACAGGGGTTGTCATCACATGACACAATCCTGGTGAGTATTATCTATATCCTGGTGCTCAGTGGAGGGCAGACCTGGGTTCAGATACTATTAGAAATCTGTCGAATACTTTCAGCGTTGGCTCTAGCCTTCCTGGAGTACCAGATGGGCGGGGTTTACAGTTTTGGGCCTATTCTATTGGTCCAGGAAAGCCAGGAAAGCTCAATCAAATACAGAACGTTTTTTTCTTTCTTAATTATTCAAATAGTATTTGAACCCAGGTGTGGTGGCAGACAGAGGGTGCATCCTAGTAACCTCTCCTTCTTCCTCAGGTGTCTCCTTCACTACTTCCCCACAAAATGTAAAGCATTCGATTGGTGTAGGCATGGGCTAGGGGGAATTTTCCAAATACCAGTCATTTCAGTTTAAATCCATGGAGATGTGATTGGGCCGTAACCTGATAGTGAACCAATGTATCTGTTTCTCTAGAAATGCCATCACAATGTCCCATGGGCTGTTTACTGTTTGATAACACATGGAACAGATGGGTGCTTCACTTCTACAGGATGTAGGCTACACAGTACACACACACACACACACACACAACACACAACACACACACTAAATCATACACTAGTGGTTCAATGTAGGAGACAAGGACACTTTTGAATGGTAATGTTCTAGGGGTGTTGTTCTACGGATAGCCTTAGCCTAAGAAATTAAAAGTCAACGATCATGTTTGGGTTACAAAATGTACATATGGGATACTTAAGCAATAAGGCCCGAGGCGGTGTGCTATTGTAAACTGGTTACATCATTAGAAGAGTCAACAAAGTCGTTTTGTATCATACAGTTGAAGTCGGAATTGACACAAGTCATTTTTCCAACAATTGTTTACAGACAGGTTATTTCACTTATAATTCACTGTATCACAATTCTAGTGGGTCAGAAGTTTACATACACTAAGTTGACTGTGCCTTTAAACAGCTTGGAAAATTCCAGAAAATGATGTCATGGCTTTAGAAGCTTCTGATAGGCTAATTTACATCATTTGAGTCAATTGGAGGTGTACCTGTGGATGTATTTCAAGGCCTACCTTCAAACTCAGTGCCTCTTTGCTTGACATCATGGGAAAATCAAAAGAAATCAGCCAAGACCTCAAAAGAAAAATTGTAGACCTCCACAAGTCTGGTTCGTCCTTGGGAGCAATTTCCAAACACCTGAAGGTACCACGTTCATCTGTACAAACAATAGTACACAAGTATAAACACCATGGGACCACGCAGCCGTCATACCACTCAGGAAGGAGATGTGTTCTGTCTCCTAGAGATGAACGTACTTTGGTGCAAAAAGTGCAAATCAATCCCAGAACAACAGCAAAGGACCTTGTGAAGATGCTGGAGGAAACAGGTACAAAAGTATCTATATCCACAGTAAAGAGCAGGTGTTCTTAATGTTTTTGTACACTCCGTGTATATACACTCAGTAAGCGGCCAGTTTATTAGGTACACCCGTCCACAAAAATAGTTTGCTCCTACAGACAGTGAGTCACGTGGCTGTGGCTTGCTATATAAAGCAGGCAGACAGGCATCGAGGCATTCAGTTACTGTTCAAATGAATGTTAGAATGTGCAAAACGAGTGACCTAAGCGGCTTTGACCCTGGTATGACAGGCTAGCCAGGTCCAGTATCTCAGAAACGGCCTCGTGGGCTTTTCACGCACGACATTGGCTAGGGTTTTCCCGAGAACGATGCGACAAACGAAAAACTTGACGTTTGATGAGAGGTCGAAGGAGAAAGGCAAGAATCATGCAAGCTAACAGGCGGGCCACAAACATGCAAATAACTGCACAGTACAACAGTTGTGTACAGAACGGCATCTCGGAACGCCCAACTCGTCGGTCCTTGTCACGGATGGGCTATTGCAGCAGACGACCACACTGGGTTCCACTCCTATCAGCTAAAAACAAGAAGAAGCATCTCCAGTGGGCACGCCATCACCAACTCTGGACAATTGAGGAGTGGAAAAACATTGCCTGGTCCAACGAATCCCGGTTCCTGTTGCGTCATGCTCGCAGTCGATGTTCCAATTCATCCCAAAGGTGTTCGATTGGGGTTGAGATTTTGTGCAGGCCAGTCAAGTTCTTCCACACTGATCTCAACATACCATTTCTGTATGGACCTCTCTTTGTGCACGTGTGCATTGTCATGCTGAAACAGGAAAGGGCCTTCCCCAAACTGTTGCCACAAAGTTGGAAGCACAATGCCTCGCAAAGAAGGGCAACTATTGGTAGATGGGTAAAAAAAAAAGACATGGAATATCCCGTTGAGCATGATGAAGTTATTAATTACACATTGGATGGTGTATCAATACACCCAGTCACTACATTTTAAAAATATTTTTATTTTAAACATTTTTAGTCATTTAACAGAGATACATACTACAAAGATACATGCATCCTTCCTAACTCAGTTGCCGGAAAGGAAGGAAACCGCTCAGGGATTTCACCATGAGGCCAATGGTGACTTTAAAATAGTTCGTTTTTAATGGCTGTGATGGGAGAAAACTGAGGATGGATCAGCAACATCGTAGTTACTCCCCAATACTAACCTAAATGACAGAGTGAAAAGAAGGAACCATGTACAGAATAAAACATATTCCAAAACATGCATCCTGTTTGCAACAAGGCACTAAAGTAATACTGCAAACAACGTGGCAAAGCAATTCACTTTCTGTCCTGAATACAAAGTGTTATGTCTGGGGCAAATCCAATACAACAAATTACTGAGTACCACTCCCCATATTTTCAAGCATAGTGGTGGCTGCATCATGTTATGGGTATGTTTGTAATCGTTAAGGACTGGGGAGTTTTTCAGGATAAAAAATAAACGGAATAGAGCTAAGCACAGGCAAAATCCTAGAGGAAAACCTGGTTCAGTCTGCTTTCCACCAGACACTGGGAGATGAATTCACCTTTCAGCAGGACAATAACCTAAAACACAAGGCCAAGTCTACACTGGAGTTGCTTATCAAGAGTGGCCGAGTTACAGTTTTGATTTAAATCTACATGAAAATCTATGGCAAGACCTGAAAATGGTTGTCTAGCAATGATCAACAACCAATTTGGCAGAGCTTGAAGAATTTTTAAAAGCATAATGTGCAAATGTTGCACAATCCAGGTGTGGAAAGCTCTTTGAGACTTACCCAGAAAGACTCACAGCTGTAATCGCTCATAGCTGTAAAGGTGTTTCAACACAGTATTGACTCCCGGGTGTGAATACTAATGTTAATGAGAGATTTCTGTATTTCATTTTCAATATATTATAAAAAATTCCTAAGAACATGTTTTCACTTTGACATTATGGGGTATTGTGTGTAGATGGGTAATTTTTATTTATTTATATATATATATATATATATATATATATATATTGAATTCAGGCTGTAACACAACAGAATATGGAATCTATATATACACATTACTGAGCACCACTCTCCATATGTTCAAGCATAGTGGTGGCTGCATCATGTTATGGGTATTTAATTTAATTTAATTTAACCTTTATTTAACTAGGCAAGTCAGTTAAGAACAAATTCTTATTTATAATGACGGCCTACACTGGCCAAACCCGGACGACGCTGGGCCAATTGTGCGCCGCCCTATGTATGCTTGTAATCGTTAAGGACTGGGGAGTTTTTCAGGATAAAAAAGTAACGGAATGGAGCTAAGCACAGGCAACATCCTAGAGGAAAACCTGGTTCAGTCTGCTTTCCAACAGACACTGGGAGACAAATTCACCTTTCAGCAGGACAATAACCTGTTCTTTTCATGACATAGACTGACCAGGTGAATCCAGGTGAAAGCTAGGATCCCTTATTTATGTCACTTGTTAAATCCACTTCAGTCAGCGGTACCGGAGCGCCACGTCTAGGTCCAAACGGCTTCTTAACAGCTTCTACCCCCAACCCCATCCCCCTCTTTTATGCTGCTGCTACTCTGTTTATCATTTATGCATAGTCACTTTAACTCTACCCACATGTACATATTACCTCAATTACCTCGACTAGCCAGTGCCCCAGCACATTGACTCTGTACCGGTACTTCCTGTATATAGCCTCCCTACTGTTATTTGATTTTACTGCTGCTCTTTAATTATTTATAATTTTTTACTTGTCTATTTTTTACTTAACACTTTTTTTTTATTTTTTTATTTTTAAACTGCATTGTTGGTTAAGGGCTTGTAAGTAAGCATTTCACTGTAAGGTCTACATCTGTTGTATTCGGCGCACGTGGCAAATACAATTTGATTTGATTTGATCCTAGACCGGCACTGCTACCGTGAGACGCTTCATGAATACGGACCCATGACATGGCTTGTTGTAGTAGCTCAAGATACCAACACTTTAGTATGTGGTCTGTAGTGTAATGTTTAACAAGGGAGTATCTGTATGGCTAGGTCGGCTACCCTTCAGTTAATGTAAACAGAGCTGCCACAGGATCCTGACATGACAGGAATCTGTGTAAACACTTAAAGGAGAAGACACGAACACACAACGACAGACGGATAAGCTTGAAGGACAATAGTGAAAGGTGGTTGCGGTTGTAGGTTATGATCTGTGTATCCATTTTCTGTTTCATCTTTTTCTAAGCAGCTTATAGTGGATCATTACTAGAAAGTTAATATAACCGCTTATAGTGGATCATTACTAGAAAGTTAATATTACATTTCAGTCATTTTTAGCAGACGCTCTTATCCAGAGCGACTTACAGGAGCAGTTAGGGTTAAGTGCCTTGCTCAAGAGCACATCGGCAGATTTTTCACCTAGTCAGCTCTGGGATTCGAACCAGCGACCTTTTGTTTACCGGCCCAACGCTCTTAACCGCTAGGCTACCTGCCCTATGCATAGTCCCTTGTACAGGCAGTTACCAAGCTGTATGTGTAAAGTGAGTGAGTCTATGTCTATAGCGGTGCCGTGGATAATTACTAGAAAGTTAATATTGGAGCTTTTTTGTGTGACTGACTTGTTGAGACTGTTGTTAATAGATTAGACACCATATGAAGCGTAACATCTCTCTCTCTCCTTGTCTCCTTCTCACCCTTCCTCTCTCTCTGTCTCGCTTTCTCTCCATCCATCTCTCTCCCCCTCCCCTCTCTCTACAGTGATGTCTAGCTGGTTGAAGGACGGGGAGGTGTTGATGGGTGAGGGAAGTGGCACCCCATGCAGCCCCAGACAGAGGGTCTTCTCAACCCCAGGTGGATATGGCAGTCCCAGGCCGGGTGGCAGGGGGGTAGGGGTGTCTGGCAGGGGGGTAGGGGTGTCTGGGATGGTGCAGCCGGAGACCATGGGGAAGGCCAAAGAGCTGTTTGTTCTCTGTGATAAAGAAGGAAAAGGTTTCATCACCAAGAGAGATATGCAGGTTAGTGAGATTCAGAAAGCTTTATTGTCCTAAATTCCCAATGAGGTGATACACTGAACTGTATGTAAAAAGTTAACATATTTATAAAAGCTTTTCTCTCTCTCTCTTCCTCTCCTCCCCCTCCTCTCTCTCTTGTCTTCTCTCTCTTCCTCCCCCTCCTCTCTCCCTCCTCCCTCTCCTCTCCTCCTCCTCCCCCTCCTCTCCTTCCCCTCCTCTCCTCCTCCTCCTCCTCCTCCTCCTCCTCCTCCTCCTCCTCCTCCTCCTCCTCCTCCTCCTCCTCCCCCTCCTCTCCTCCTCTCCCTCTCCCTCTCTCCTCCTCCTCCCCCTCCTCCTCCTCCTTTCTCTCCCTCCTCCTCTCCCTCCTCCTCTCCCTCTCCCTCTCTCCTCCTCCTCCCCCTCCTCCTCTCCCTCTCTCCTCCTCCTCTCCTCCTCCTCTCCCTCTCCCTCCTCTCCTCCTCCTCCCCTCCTCTCCTCCTCCTCTCCCTCTCCCTCTCTCCTCCTCCTCCCTCTTCTCCTCCTCCCCTCTTCTCCTCCTCCCCTCCTCTCCTCCTCCTCTCCCTCCTCCTCCTTTCTCTCCCTCCTCCCCCTCCTCCTCCTCCTTTCTCTCCCTCTCTCCTCCTCCTCCCCTCCTCTCCTCCTCCTCTCCCTCCTCCTCATTTCTCTCCCTCCTCCCCCTCCTCCTCCTCCTCCTCCTTTCTCTCTCTCCTCCCCCTCCTCCTCCTCCTTTCTCTCCCTCTCTCCTCCTCCTCCCTCTCCTCCTCCTCCTCCTCCCTCCTCCTCTCCTCCTCCTCCTCCTCTCCCTCCTCTCTCCTCCTCCTCCCTCCTCCCTCCTCCTCCTCCTCCCTCCTCTCCTCCTCCTCCCCCCTCCTCTCCTCCTCCTCCTCCTCCCTCCTCCTCTCCTCCTCCTCTCCCTCTCCTCTCTCCTCCTCCTCCCTCTCCCTCTCCCTCCTCTCTCTCCTCCTCCTCCCTCCTCTCCTCCTCCTCTCTCCTCCCCCCTCTCCTCCTCCTCCCCTCCTCTCCTCCTCCTCTCCCTCCTCCCCCCTCTCCTCCTCCTCCCCTCCTCTCCTCCTCCTCTCCCTCCTCCCCTCTTCTCCTCTCTCAGAGACTGCAGGGTGAGTTACCTCTGTCCCCAGAACAGCTGGAGTCAGTTTTTGAGAGTCTGGACAGAGACAGAAACGGCTTCCTAACTCCTGTCGAGTTTAACATGGGCCTTGGTGTGTACCGCTCACTCATTTCATGACATGCTGGACATTTGTTTGAACAAAATGTTAATGAATTCATCTCTTGATAAGTTACTTAAGGTCCAAGGTTGGAGATCACTGACGTGTATCTTTATTAACTTTGTAATGACATTTCCCTGTCTCTCTGTCTGACTGTGTGATAGATTACTGCATTCTAAATAGTATGTAGTAGGATTAGTACACAGTATGTAGTAGGATTAGTACACAGTATGTAGTTTTAGTATGTAGTAGCCAAGACATTTGACCAATGACTTATATTGACACATTTCTCTGTCTCTCTGTCCGACTGTGTGATAACAGGGGAGTTGATGGGGGTGGAGGAGAACACAGAGAAGAGGCAGATGGAGACGGAGGAGAAGGCGGATCCAGGAGAACTCAGATTCACTCAGATACTGACGGAGCTGGGAGCTGACAAACTCTTCAAAGAGTGAGTGACTACACCACTCTGGAAAACATGATGGAACGCGTTTCTAGAGAGAGTTCGGCCAACATTTATATTCATAATAACAAGTATTTGTATTCTAGCTTCCTGTAACAGAGTTGTGTTGTGCTGTGTGTGTGTGTGTCTCAGTCAGACATAACTGTGTGTGTGTGTGTGTGTGTGTGTAACCTGTTGTATCATGTGTCTTTATGTCAGTCAGTGGGAGCTGGGTACCCTGTGGTGTGACCTCCAGAGAGACAGACCAGAGCTTCTCTCTATCCTGGAGGATGTCCTTGTCCACGCTGTGTCTCATCTCCAAGACTCACTGAGGGAGAGAGAGAGTCTGGAACAGGCCCTACGCAGGTCTCAATTCTCTCCCCGTATCGACGTTTACTGTCCGTTCATTCATATGACTGGTGGAGCAGAAAAACATCAACTTACTTATTAACATACTTACCTACTTAATCTAATGTATTGTTGTGTTGCAGATATGACAGGGTTAGGGTTACTATCTAATGTGTTGTTGTGTTTTAGATGGGAGAGTGACCATGACAGGGCTAGGGTTACTATCTAATGTGTTGTTGTGTTTCAGATGGGAGAGTGACCATGACAGGGTTAGGGTTACTATCTAATGTGTTGTTGTGTTTCAGATGGGAGAGTGACCATGACAGGGTTAGGGTTACTATCTAATGTGTTGTTGTTTCAGATGGGAGAGTGACCATGACAGGGTTAGGGTTACTATCTAATGTGTTGTTGTTTCAGATGGGAGAGTGACCATGACAGGGTTAGGGTTACTATCTAATGTGTTGTTGTTTCAGATGGGAGAGTGACCATGACAGGGTTAGGGTTACTATCTAATGTGTTGTTTCAGATGGGAGAGTGACCATGACAGGGTTAGGGTTACTATCTAATGTGTTGTTGTGTTTCAGATGGGAGAGTGACCATGACAGGGTTAGGGTTACTATCTAATGTGTTGTTGTGTTTCAGATGGGAGAGTGACCATGACAGGGTTAGGGTTACTATCTAATGTGTTGTTGTGTTGTAGATGGGAGAGTGACCATGACAGGGTTAGGGTTACTATCTAATGTGTTGTTGTTTCAGATGGGAGAGTGACCATGACAGGGTTAGGGTTACTATCTAATGTGTTGTTGTTTCAGATGGGAGAGTGACCATGACAGGGTTAGGGTTACTATCTAATGTGTTGTTGTGTTTCAGATGGGAGAGTGACCATGACAGGGTTAGGGGTTACTATCTAATGTGTTGTTTCAGATGGGGAAGTGACCATGACAGGGTTAGGGTTACTATCTAATGTGTTGTTGTGTTTCAGATGGGAGAGTGACCATGACAGGGTTAGGGTTACTATCTAATGTGTTGTTGTGTTGTAGATGGGAGAGTGACCATGACAGGGTTAGGGTTACTATCTAATGTGTTGTTGTTTCAGATGGGAGAGTGACCATGACAGGGTTAGGGTTACTATCTAATGTGTTGTTGTGTTTCAGATGGGAGAGTGACCATGACAGGGTTAGGGTTACTATCTAATGTGTTGTGTGTTTCAGATGGGAGAGTGACCATGACAGGGTTAGGGTTACTATCTAATGTGTTGTTGTGTTTCAGATGGGAGAGTGACCATGACAGGGTTAGGGTTACTATCTAATGTGTTGTTGTTTCAGATGGGAGAGTGACCATGACAGGGTTAGGGTTACTATCTAATGTGTTGTTGTGTTTCAGATGGGAGAGTGACCATGACAGGGTTAGGGTTACTATCTAATGTGTTGTTGTTTCAGATGGGAGAGTGACCATGACAGGGTTAGGGTTACTATCTAATGTGTTGTTGTTTCAGATGGGAGAGTGACCATGACAGGGTTACTATCTAATGTGTTGTTGTTTCAGATGGGAGAGTGACCATGACAGGGTTAGGGTTACTATCTAATGTGTTGTTGTTTCAGATGGGAGAGTGACCATGACAGGGTTAGGGTTACTATCTAATGTGTTGTTGTTTCAGATGGGAGAGTGACCATGACAGGGTTAGGGTTACTATCTAATGTGTTGTTGTTTCAGATGGGAGAGTGACCATGACAGGGTTAGGGTTACTATCTAATGTGTTGTTGTGTTTCAGATGGGAGAGTGACCATGACAGGGTTAGGGTTACTATCTAATGTGTTGTGTGTTTCAGATGGGAGAGTGACCATGACAGGGTTAGGGTTACTATCTAATGTGTTGTTGTTTCAGATGGGAGAGTGACCATGACAGGGTTAGGGTTACTATCTAATGTGTTGTTGTTTCAGATGGGAGAGTGACCATGACAGGGTTAGGGTTACTATCTAATGTGTTGTTGTGTTTCAGATGGGAGAGTGACCATGACAGGGTTAGGGTTACTATCTAATGTGTTGTTGTTTCAGATGGGAGAGTGACCATGACAGGGTTAGGGTTATTATCTAATGTGTTGTTGTTTCAGATGGGAGAGTGACCATGACAGGGTTAGGGGTTACTATCTAATGTTGTTGTTTCAGATGGGAGAGTGACCATGACAGGGTTAGGGTTACTATCTAATGTGTTGTTTCAGATGGGAGAGTGACCATGACAGGGTTAGGGTTACTATCTAATGTGTTGTTTCAGATGGGAGAGTGACCATGACAGGGTTAGGGTTACTATCTAATGTGTTGTTGTGTTTCAGATGGGAGAGTGACCATGACAGGGTTAGGGTTACTATCTAATGTGTTGTTGTGTTTCAGATGGGAGAGTGACCATGACAGGGTTAGGGTTACTATCTAATGTGTTGTTGTGTTTCAGATGGGAGAGTGACCATGACAGGGTTAGGGTTACTATCTAATGTGTTGTTGTGTTGTAGATGGGAGAGTGACCATGACAGGGTTAGGGTTACTATCTAATGTGTTGTTGTTTCAGATGGGAGAGTGACCATGACAGGGTTAGGGTTACTATCTAATGTGTTGTTGTGTTTCAGATGGGAGAGTGACCATGACAGGGTTAGGGTTACTATCTAATGTGTTGTTGTGTTGTAGATGGGAGAGTGACCATGACAGGGTTAGGGTTACTATCTAATGTGTTGTTGTGTTTCAGATGGGAGAGTGACCATGACAGGGTTAGGGTTACTATCTAATGTGTTGTTGTGTTTCAGATGGGAGAGTGACCATGACAGGGTTAGGGTTACTATCTAATGTGTTGTGTGTTTCAGATGGGAGAGTGACCATGACAAGGTTAGGGTTACTATCTAATGTGTTGTTGTGTTTCAGATGGGAGAGTGACCATGACAGGGTTAGGGTTACTATCTAATGTGTTGTTGTTTCAGATGGGAGAGTGACCATGACAGGGTTAGGGTTACTATCTAATGTGTTGTTGTGTTTCAGATGGGAGAGTGACCATGACAGGGTTAGGGGTTACTATCTAATGTGTTGTTGTTTCAGATGGGAGAGTGACCATGACAGGGTTAGGGTTACTATCTAATGTGTTGTTGTTTCAGATGGGAGAGTGACCATGACAGGGTTACTATCTAATGTGTTGTTGTTTCAGATGGGAGAGTGACCATGACAGGGTTAGGGTTACTATCTAATGTGTTGTTGTTTCAGATGGGAGAGTGACCATGACAGGGTTAGGGTTACTATCTAATGTGTTGTTGTTTCAGATGGGAGAGTGACCATGACAGGGTTAGGGTTACTATCTAATGTGTTGTTGTTTCAGATGG
Source organism: Coregonus clupeaformis (assembly GCF_020615455.1). Classification (NCBI taxonomy): domain Eukaryota; kingdom Metazoa; phylum Chordata; class Actinopteri; order Salmoniformes; family Salmonidae; genus Coregonus; species Coregonus clupeaformis. The sequence continues at coordinate 47,693,725 of NC_059217.1, forward strand.
GAGAGTGACCATGACAGGGTTAGGGTTTCTATCTAATGTGTTGTTGTGTTTCAGATGGGAAAGTGACCATGACAGGGTTAGGGTTACTATCTAATGTGTTGTTGTTTCAGATGGGAGAGTGACCATGACAGGGTTAGGGTTACTATCGAATGTGTTGTTGTGTTTCAGATGGGAGAGTGACCATGACAGGGTTAGGGTTACTATCTAATGTGTTGTTGTTTCAGATGGGAGAGTGACCATGACAGGGTTAGGGTTACTATCTAATGTGTTGTTGTTTCAGATGGGAGAGTGACCATGACAGGGTTAGGGTTACTATCTAATGTGTTGTTGTGTTTCAGACGGGAGAGTGACCATGACAGGGTTAGGGTTACTATCTAATGTGTTGTTGTTTCAGATGGGAGAGTGACCATGACAGGGTTAGGGTTACTATCTAATGTGTTGTTGTTTCAGATGGGAGAGTGACCATGACAGGGTTAGGGTTACTATCTAATGTGTTGTTGTGTTTCAGACGGGAGAGTGACCATGACAGGGTGGTTCGGTCCATATATGAGGAGATGGAGAGTCAGATCAGAGAGGAGAGAGAGAAACGACTGGCTCAGGTAGCTATCTGTTCTGAAAATAAAGTATGAAAATGTATTCAGTAACTACTTTAAGTCGCTCTGGATCAGAGCGTCTGCTAAATGACTAAAATGTAAAATGTGAATGGTCTGCTGGGCTATGGACAGGGTGGTTGTTTAGCAACAAAACCGACGTATGCGCAACTATGGGGCAACACAGTCGGGGCTGGCTTAGACTGTTGACAACATTTAAAATGTATTTAGTTTACATGTTGAAAATATAAATACATTTGCACAATGAGCACTTGTTGTCTCTCATACATCATTACAGTTGTTGGTTAGCTAGCGAATTGTAGCTATATTAGTCAACCTGGTCTCAGAGCATTTCATATTATTCTGTGTGTAAATCCGAGACTCCATTTACTATGGTATGGTATGTTTTAATTTGTGGGTGTCCATCAGCCAATTCGTACAATATGTTACGAATTTGCTAAACTTATGATATCTTACGAATTCCAATTTGTTGTGGCTAACGTTAGCTAGCTGGCTAATGTTAGCTAGCTGGCTAATGTTAGCTAGATGGCTAATGTTAGGCTAGGGGTTAGGGGTTAAAGTTAGGGTTAAGGTTAGGGGAAGGGTTGGCAAAGTTGCTAATTAGCTAAAATAGTCTGCGATGAGATTAGAAACACGCAACCTTTGGGTTGCTTGACGTTCACGTTATACGCCCACACGTCCACCCCGACCAACCACCCTTCTTTCGTTTTTGCCTTAAGTAACCTTCTGTCTTATGTATCCGTACCAAACGTAACATATCATACTCATTTGAGTGTCATGGCTTTACATCTACTATGTTACATCTAGTCTATGAGACCGGGCTGTATTATCATAGACATGACATCAGTCAAAACACTTCAAAACAAGACAAGCTATCAATAAGAAGATATATAACGAACTGAAACCAGACACCTATGATTCCCAACATGGCAGCTTCTTGTCATTGTTGCTTGCTAATTTTTCGATGAAAGTTGGTACCGACATGTAACCTATTGTAGAATATACATATCCCACAATGCATCATCCAAATATAACGATTGCCTATACCTACGCATAGTGGCTCAAATAATTTGTTCTATTTTTTAAATACTAAAACGGCTTATATAAAAAAATTATAGGCCATCATCACTGTTAATGGTGAATGACAGTTCTTCACGTTTTACGGGTGAAACGTCCATGCTGCATCAGCATGCCAACCATTTGATCCCAACCAGTCACATGTGAATATGCATTTCAATCTTATTGAAAGATGTAGGCTAAGTAACTAAGGTTTTAAGCGAAGTATTAGAACAGAGTTAAGAAGCTACACTTCCATTTTGTTTCAATCCAAGCATTACATTTACATTTTTAGTCATTTAGCAGACGCTCTTATCCAGAGCGACTTACAGGAGCAATTAGGGTGAAGTGCCTTGCTCAAGGGCACATCGACAGATTTTTCACCTAGTCGGCTCGGGGATTAGAACCAGCGACCTTTCGGTTACTGGTACAACGCTCTTACCCACTAAGCTACCTGCCGCCCTAACTAAGCCTAGTGAGCTGTTGAGGTCTGGCCACATGAACATTGTTTTTTTTTTTTACATCATAATAAAATGTCCTAAGTAGCCTGTTGGTTCAACACTAGAGCCTAACTTTATACTATGCAATCATATTCAGTTCGTTATGTGGAATACTAATGAATCATTAAAGCGATCTTACGAGACATATTGATTTAACTTTCATCTAAACTTTGATTAAGCAAGCATCGTTCTGAGAAGTGGCGGAGTGTTGCTCCTCAGCATACCATGGCTGCACTACTTGCTCCTCGGCGTACCGTGGCTGCACTACTTGCTCCTCGGCGTACCGTGGCTGCACTACACCGCTGATAACAACGCACATAAAGGAATGCAGCATCTTCCTCGGTTGCCATTATATGATTTTCTTACTACACATGCGCAAACCTGCCCAGCAAAATATAGCCCAATTCTGTCCCCATTCTCCAATCGTACTGCCGCCGAGGTGCCGCCGAGGTGTATGTACTTGGCTTGACTGAATCGTTAAATGTGAGAGGTTCTCCAATGGGTACAGCCCGTAGACTCAGAAAAAAACGGTGTGATGTATTTCAGCCCTGGGGCCTCCCGAGTGGCACAGCGGTCTAAGGCACTGCATCGCAGTGCTTGAGGCGTCACTACAGCCCCGGGTTCGATCCCAGGCTGTGTCACAGCCGGCCGTGACCAGAAGCCCCATAGGGTGGCACACAATTGGTCCAGCGTCGTCCGGGTTAGGGGAGGGTTTGGCCGGCCGGGATGTCCTTGTCCCATCATGCTCTAGCGACTCCTTGTGGCGGGCCGGGCGCCTGCACGCTGACTTCGGTCGCCAGCTGGACGGTGTTTCCTCCGACACATTGGTGTGGCTGGCTTCCTGGTTAAGCGAGCAGTGTGTCAAGAAACAGTGCGGCTTGGCAGGGTCGTGTTTCGGAGGACGCGTGGCTCTCGACCTTCGCCGAGTCCGTAGGGGAGTTGCAGCGATGGGCCAAGACTGTAACTACCAGTTGGGGTAAAAAAAATAAACTAATGTATTTCAGCCCTAACTAATGGCTGATCGTGATGATGATGATGATAATGATGATGACTGTACTTCATGTTAAAGGACAGTATCAGACAGTGGGACAGAAGACAGAAGATTGCTGAGGAGCTGAAGACGAGGGAGCAGGAACTGGAGATCGCCCTGGCCAATCAGAGAGAGGTAGAGACATCGTAGACTTAGACAGGTGACTCTTTGTATCTGTCACATTATGATGTCATTGAGCCATCGAGGCCACCTCCATTTTGAAGTAGTCTATTTTCATCTTCTGTGAGTTTGTAAACAAACTGAAAGGGTGCGTACTGCCACCTGGAGTGCTCAGGGAGATTTTAACCCGGGGCTAAGCGAGTGTTCACACTTGCACATTTATGAAGTGGGCTAGCACCAATCTTAGCCCAGGGTTAGCTGGACCTGCTCCGAAGCAGGGTTAGCACCGACTTTTCAGAAACACTGTGCCAAAATAGCCAGTGTAAAACAGGGTCAAGAACAATGCATACATGTATTACCATGCATACAATATACAAATAGAAACATGCAGAGAGTGTTTGGTCCCCTGCTGATTTTGTGCGTTTGCCCACTGACAGGGACATGATCGGTCTGTGGTTACTGTCCAATCACAAAAGCTTCACTCTCATTTAATTTGCATATGCTCGTGATGCCTGTGATGTGTTCTGCACGGTATTTTGATAAGTATGTAAATTCATACTAATTCATCCTTCCATCTGAGGACAAAAAAACGAAATACTTTAATCCCTGCAAAAAACATTGGTTGCTATGCCTAACAATAACGGTTGCTATGCAGGCTGGCTAACATCTTCTCACTTAGCCAACTATAGGTCCTAGCTCTACAGCTGAAAGGGCTCCATTTGAGTCTGTTGTCATAGCTTTTCTATTAATATTTAATTGGATAGATCCATGATAATAATATTGTTGCATGATTTCGCCTGGATCAGAAAAGTTGATATTTTTGTATTAATTAGGATCCCCCATTAGCTGCTGCAACAGAGGTCCAAACAGGGTTAAAACAGTTACATCACAACAAAACACAACAACAGCCTACATCAATAACACAATACATCATACAATACATTATTACTCTAATATTACAGATTTACAATATAAAATCCACAATACCACAACATTACTGTGTTTGTGTAGAGTGCATGTGTTAGTGTGTGTGTGTGTGTGTGTTAGTGTGTGTGTGTGTGCGTCTCTTCACAGTCTGCGTTGTGCCGTGAGGTGTTGTTTTTTAAATCTGATTTTACTGCTCGCTTGAGAAACCTGATGTGGAAGAGAGTTCCATGTAGTCATGGCTCTATGTAGAACTGCGTGTTTCCCGAAATCTGTTCTGGACTTGGGGACTGTGAAGAGACCCCTGGTGGCATGTCTTGTGGGGGTATGTATGGGTGTCTGAGCTGTGTGTTAGCTGTTTGAACAGACAGTTCGGCGCTTTCAACACGTCCTCTCTCTCTCTCTCTCTCTCTCTCGCTCTCTCGCTCTCTCCCTCTCTCCCTCTCTCCCTCTCTCCCTCTCTCCTCTCTCCCTCTCTCTCTCCCCCCCCCCAGCTGGAGGCTCGTATCCAGGCGCTGGGTTGTGAGCAGACAGACATCAGGGTCCAGAACCAGCGGCTCCACAGCCTGAACACACAGCTCCAGGAGCAGCTGGAGACCAGCAGAGAGGAGCTACAGAAAGCAATGGAACAGTTAGACTTCCTACAGTCAAACACTGCCCAGGAGGAGAGGAGCAGAGAGAGGTAGGAGAGACGGAGAGAGAGGTAGGAGAGAGAGGTAGGGGAGGAGAGGGAGGGAGCAGAGAGAGTTAGGAGAGAGGGAGGTAGGAGAGAGTTAGGAGAGACGGAGAGGGAGCAGAGAGAGGTAGGAGAGACGGAGGGAGCAGAGAGAGGTAGGAGAGAGAGGGAGGGAGCAGAGAGAGGTAGGAGAGACGGAGGAAGGAGAGAGAGGGAGGGAGCAGAGAGTGAGAGACAGACAGACAGACCAGGGAGAGAGACAGACAGACAGACCAGGAGAGAGACAGACAGACAGACCAGGAGAGAGACAGACAGACCAGGAGAGAGACAGACAGAGCAGAGAAAGAGCAGAGAGATGTATAGTTTGCAGAGGGGAGGGGATGCTAACTCTTACATGCTTTGCCATATTCTCTGAAAAATGTAATATTTGTGTTGTTGACACTGTATGCTTGAAATTACATTTTTAGTATGTGTACGTAATCGTTGCGGGAATTGAACCCACAACCTTTGCATTGAGGTTGTCATAGGATACCTGTGTCTCCCTCTAGGACTGTGCTCAAGGTCTCCAAGAACATGCAGAAAGAAAAATACAGTCTGCAGAGACAGCTGGAGTTACTGAGGTCTGTCTGTCGGTCTGTCTGTCGGTCTGCCTGTGGTCTGTCTGTCTGTCTGTCTGTCTGCCTGTGGTCTGTCTGTCTGCCTGTGGTCTGTCTGTCTGCCTGTGGTCTGTCTGCCTGCCTGTGGTCTGTCTGCCTGCCTGTGGTCTGTCTGCCTGTCTGTCTGCCTGTAGTCTGCCTGCCTGTCTGTATCTGTCTGTCTGCCTGCCTGTGGTCTGTCTGCCTGCCTGTGGTCTGTCTGCCTGGCTGTGGTCTGCCTGTCTGTCTGTCTGTCTGCCTGCCTGTGCTCTGTCTGCCTGCCTGTGCTCTGTCTGCCTGCCTGTGGTCTGTCTGCCTGGCTGTCTGTCTGTCTGCCTGTGGTCTGTCTGTCTGCCTGTGGTCTGTCTGCCTGGCTGTGGTCTGTCTGTCTGCCTGGCTGTCTGTCTGCCTGCCTGTGGTCTGTCTGCCTGCCTGTGGTTTGTCTGCCTGGCTGTGGTCTGCCTGCCTGCCTGTCTGTCTGTCTGTCTGCCTGCCTGTGGTCTGTCTGCCTGCCTGTGGTCTGTCTGCCTGCCTGTGGTCTGTCTGCCTGGCTGTGGTCTGTCTGCCTGGCTGTGGTCTGTCTGCCTGCCTGTGGTCTGTCTGTCTGCCTGTGGTCTGTCTGCCTGGCTGTGGTCTATCTGTCTGCCTGGCTGTCTGTCTGCCTGCCTGTGGTCTGTCTGCCTGCCTGTGGTCTGTCTGCCTGCCTGTGGTCTGTCTGCCTGCCTGTGGTCTGTCTTACTATATGTTTAAAGTTCTTTGTTTCTGATTTGTTTATCCTCTCAGGGATATGAACAAACGTCTGAGAGATGAGAAAGACACCCATCAGTCCCAGAAGAGGGTCAGTGTTGGTCACCTGAGTCACCGACCCTCTCTCCTCCTCCATCAGTCTGTCCCCCACTCCCACTGTCTCTGTACGGGGCTCCACACCCTGGACACACCCCTACTACCCATACTAAACTATGCTAATTCTCCCTGGACACACCCCTACTACTCCTACTAAACCATGCTGGGGTGGCTTTCTCAAAGCCTTCGTAGCTAAAGTAGTACCAATTATTGTACCAATAATTTCAATCCTATGGTTTAAAGGAGGCAGCTCTAGTTGTGGGTAATATCTGGAGCTGTGATGACATTTCCGTGTCACTGTTTGTTGGGGCTCTTTTGAGAGTGGCTCTGAGCAAAACAAGGCCTGGAGGTCTTCCCTGGTCAGATCACGTTACATTGTAAGGAAAAACTCCTGGGCCTAATCATACTGTACCATAAAGAATGTTGCTGTTGTGTGTCGGTGTGGTTGTGTGTCGGTGTGGTTGTGTGTCGGTGTGGTTGTGTGTCGGTGTGGTTGTGTGTCGGTGTGGTTGTGTGTCGGTGTGGTTGCGTGTCGGTGTGGTTGTGTGTAGATGTGGCGAAGGAACAGAACAATTCCGCTGGTACCTCAATTCCGCTGTCCTATCTCAACGCAAGGGAACCGGTGTTTCTGAAGTATACAGCATTATATTGTAAAAAAAAAAAAAATAGTTTGCTGAGTGTTTTGAACAATGTTATTTTGAAGGTGTGAATATACATACATAATACTGTATCTTTAATGGTCTCTAGATCCACATGTAGCACTTTCATCTTTCTTGATCATATGGTTTTATTTAATAAACGGAACAAAGTATTGAGAACACAGGAAGTTCTAGAAATCCAGCATACAGTATAAGGTTGGAGAATAAACAACTACACATATTTTCCTAGTTTTCCTAGTGCAAAAGCAATGTTCCAAAAATTGACCCTAAACCTCACTGTCATGTTCGTTTACAGACGTGTCAGACCAAGGCGCAGCGTGATATGCATACATGTTTATTTGGAATGAATAAACAAGCGATAAACTAAACGAAACGTGAAGTCCAAGGTACACAAACAACATACCTTAACACGGAACAAGATCCCACAACCCACTAGTGCCAATAGGCTGCCTGAGTATGGTCCCCAATCAGAGACAACGAACGACAGCTGCCTCTGATTGGGAACCACACCGGCCAACATAGATCTAGACATACTAGATACTACAACATAGAACAAACACAACAAGGAATATACACACCCTGACTCAACATATAAGCGTCCCCTGAGTCAGGGCGTGACATACACATATTTTCCTAGTTTTCCTAGTGCAAAAGCAATGTTCCAAAAATGACCCTAAACCTCATTGTAATCTCGCAGTATGATTTAATTTGAAACGTGCGTACTGACGAGACGATTATTTAACTAGAGTAAACTGAGCAATACATTCATATTTAACTAGAGTTTAGTAAACTGAACAATACATTCATATTTAACTAGAGTTTAGTAAACTGAACAATACATTCATATTTAACTAGAGTTTAGTAAACTGAGCAATACATTCATATTTAACTAGAGTTTAGTAAACTGAACAATACATTCATATTTGCCTCTTCATAATACGTATTGTTCAAATTAAATCACGCTGTCAGATTATAATAAAGTTGATGGTAATTGTTGCGCAATAATAATAATAAATCGCTCCAGAACTCATAAAATGTAATATCTGTGTATTTACCTGTTAACTATTTTTGGATATGTGTGGATATTTAACGTTTACTGACCAAATAAATGTTGTTGATCACCATTTTGGTGCTGAATAAACATGATCCTATACTAAACAATACCTACATCCATTTTGGTTTTCTTTCTCGTTTCTCTGCTGTTGTGTAGCCTCCTAATGTCCGAAAGCCTCTGCAGAAGAAAGGCTCTATAATAGGGAACTACATACTGCAAGACAAGCCAATCGAAAGGTTGGTTCCATCCATGATTCAGCCACTAAACAGTTTGTTAATGCAGGCCGCAGCATTAGTATATTTATTAAAGTCTAAAACGAAGTAACAGTTGTAGTAACTAAAGTTCGAAAAGTTATAGTAACTAAATATATAAGTATAATTGACCTAAGGAAGTAACTAATGTTCTGTCCCGTTGATTATTAAGACAGCTGAGCTCATTCAGCCAATCAGAGCTGGAGCTGGCTCCAGGTGGGACACCGTCTAACTCGTCCAAGAGGAGACAGGGATTCAGAGAACACAGCTGTGCCAACAACGGACAGACTGACGAAATACAGGTACTGTGGACTCTTCAAGTGGAATCACGTGTGTGTGTGTGAGAGAAAGAGAGAGAGAGAGAGATATGCAAATATAAGTCAGAGGACATTTGCATTCTGTAAAACCATGATGGAAAGTCTGGGACATACTGACATTATGACTGGGAATTTAGAGAGACCAACTGAACAACGTCCCATACCCCCATCTTCTCCTTCCTCTACAGGCCAGACTGACCAGCCCCCACCCTCAGAGGGTATTCAAGGTGGTGTTTTTGGGGAACTCTGGAGTGGGCAAGAGCTCCTTCATCCACCACTACTGCACTGGACACTTCCCCAATACACTGGGTACTACTGTGGGTAAGAGAGTTAGACCCAATAACACACTGGGTACTACTGTGGGTAAGAGAGTTAGACCCAATAACACACTGGGTACTACTGTGGGTAAGAGAGTTAGACCCAATAACACACTGGGTATTACTGTGGGTAAGAGAGTTAGACCCAATAACACAGTGGGTATTACTGTGGTTAAGAGAGTTAGACCCAATAACACACTGGGTCCTACTGTGGGTAGGAGAGTTAGACCCAATAACACACTGGGTACTACTGTGGGTAAGAGAGTTAGACCCAATAACACACTGGGTATTACTGTGGGTAAGAGGGTTAGACCCAATAACACAGTGGGTATTACTGTGGTTAAGAGAGTTAGACCCAATAACACAGTGGGTATTGCTGTGGGTAAATGAGTTAGACCCAATAACACACTGGGTATTACTGTGGGTAAGAGAGTTAGACCCAACAACACACTGGGTATTACTGTGGGTAAATGAGTTAGACCCAATAACACAGTGGGTATTACTGTGGGTAGGAGAGTTAGACCCAATAACACACTGGGTATTACTGTGGTTAAGAGAGTTAGACCCAATAACACAGTGGGTATTACTGTGGGTAAATGAGTTAGACCCAATAACACACTGGGTATTACTGTGGGTAAATGAGTTAGACCCAATAACACACTGGGTATTACTGTGGGTAAATGAGTTAGACCCAATAACACAGTGGGTATTACTGTGGGTAGGAGAGTTAGACCCAATAACACACTGGGTACTACTGTGGGTAAGAGAGTTAGAGGACATTTGTGGTCCTCTGTAGCTCAGCTGGTAGAGCACGGCGCTTGTAACGCCAAGGTAGTGGGGTCGAACCCCGGGACCACCCATATACAAAAAAAAAATGTATGCACGCATGACTGTAAGTCGCTTTGGATAAAAGCGTCTGCTAAATGGCATATTATTATATTATTATTATTAGACCCAATAACACAGTGGGTATTACTGTGGTTAAGAGAGTTAGACCCAATAACACAGTGGGTATTGCTGTGGGTAAATGAGTTAGACCCAACAACACACTGGGTATTACTGTGGGTAGGAGAGTTAGACCCAATAACACACTGGGTATTACTGTGGTTAAGAGAGTTAGACCCAATAACACAGTGGGCATTACTGTGGGTAAATGAGTTAGACCCAATAACACACTGGGTATTACTGTGGGTAAATGAGTTAGACCCAATAACACACTGGGTATTACTGTGGGTAAATGAGTTAGACCCAATAACACAGTAGGTATTACTGTGGGTAGGAGAGTTAGACCCAATAACACACTGGGTATTACTGTGGGTAAATGAGTTAGACCCAATAACACACTGGGTACTACTGTGGGTAAGAGAGTTAGACCCAATAACACACTGGGTATTACTGTGGGTAAATGAGTTAGACCCAATAACACACTGGGTACTACTGTGGGTAAATGAGTTAGACCCAATAACAAAGTGGGTACTACTGTGGGTAAATTAGTTAGGCCCAATAACACACTGGGTACTACTGTGGGTAAGAGAGTTAGACCCAACAACACACTGGGTATTACTGTGGGTAGGAGAGTTAGACCCAATAACACAGTAGGTATTACTGTGGGTAAGAGAGTTAGACACAATAACACAGTGGGTATTACTGTGGGTAAGAGAGTTAGACCCAATAACACACTGGGTCCTACTGTGGGTAGGAGAGTTAGACCCAATAACACACTGGGTATTACTGTGGGTAAGAGAGTTAGACCCAATAACACACTGGGTACTACTGTGGGTAAGAGAGTTAGACCCAATAACACACTGGGTATTACTGTGGGTAAGAGGGTTAGACCCAATAACACAGTGGGTATTACTGTGGTTAAGAGAGTTAGACCCAATAACACAGTGGGTATTACTGTGGGTAAATTAGTTAGACCCAATAACACACTGGGTACTACTGTGGGTAAGAGAGTTAGACCCAATAACACACTGGGTATTACTGGTATTACATGGGGAATAGGGGAGGATAGTGGACTACATGGGGAATAGGGGAGGATAGTGGACTACATGAGGAATAGGGGAGGTAGTGGACTACATGGGGAATAGGGGAGGATAGTGGACTACATGGGGAATAGGGGAGGATAGTGGACTACATGGGGAATAGGGGAGGTAGTGGACTACATGTGAAATAGGGGAGGATAGTGGACTACATGGGGAATAGGGGAGATAGTGGACTACATGGGGAAAAGGGGAAGTCATTTCAGACACAACCTTTGTCTTTATCCTTCAGCAATGAGGCAGAACATCCTGTTGATATGTCAGTATTATGTGTATTTATTTAATGGATTGTGGAGATGACTATATAATGGTGTGCATAATGGTCTGTGTGTTGACTGCAGGTGTAGACTTCCAGATGCGTACAGTGACACTGGGCTCCACCACCATCGCTCTTCAGCTCTGGGACACTGCAGGACAGGAGAGGTGTGTGTGTCTGTGAGTCTGTGGAGGCTCCTCAGAGGAGGAAGGGGAGGACCATCCTCAGTGAATTTCAGAAAAAATAAATATTGTGAAACAAAAAAAGTAATCCTTTTTGGATAAAACTATACTAAATATATTAATGTCACCAAATAATTTATTAAAACACACTGTTTTGCAATGAAGGTCTACAGTAGCCTCAGCAGCACTCTGTAGGGTAGCACCATGGTGTAGCCGGAGGACAGCTAGCTACCGTCCTCCTCTGGGTACATTGACTTCAATACAAAACCTAGGAGGCTCATGGTTCTCACCCACTTCTATAGACTTGCACAGTAATTATGACAACTTCCGGAGGACATCCTCCAACCTATCAGAGCTCTTGCAGCATGAACTGACATGTTGTCCACCCAATCAAAGGATCAGAGAATTAATCTAGGACTGAAAGAATAAGCTACGGCTAGCTATCACTGCAGTGTATAAAATGTGGTGAGTAGTTGACTCAAAGAGAGAGAAAGACAATCGTTGAACAGTTTTGAAAAATTAATTTCTTTAAAAATGCTAGCGAATGCAGCTAGCTAGTTTAGCCTACTCAAACACCCGGCTCAAACAGAGGGATGCTATGTTAGCTAGCTGGCTATGACTATCCAACACTGGAACTCTTCCAAGTTCAGGTAAGTTAAGGTAAGCTTTTGGTTTTATTCATTTATTGCCACCAGGGGGCCCGCCGGCATAACTGCTAAACTGCTTTCTGACTGTACACTGTACTGCGTGATTGTAGCGGGTTTACTAACACGTTCGTTCTTGTAGCTACAGTGCCTTCGAAAAGTATTCAGACCCCTTGACTTTTTACACATTTTGTTACGTTACAGCCTTATTCTAAAATTGATAAAATAAATAATAATCCTCAGCAATCTACACACAATACCCCATAATGACAAGGCAAAAACAGGTTTTAATTTTTTTGTGCAGCATTGAAGATCCCCAGGAACACAGTGGCCTCCATCATTCTTAAATGGAAGAAGTTTGGAATCAACAAGACCGCCCGGCCAAACTGAGCAATTCGGGGAGAAGGGCCTTGGTCAGGGAGGTGACCAATAACCCAATGGTCACTCTGACAGAGCTCTAGAGTTCCTCTGTGGAGATGGGAGAACCTTACAGAAGGACAACCATCTCTGCAAGCACTCCACCAATCAGGCATATATGGTAGAGTGGCCAGACGGAAGCCACTCTTCAGTAAAAGGCACATGACAGCCCACTTGGAGTTTGCCAAAAGGCACCTAAAGACTCTCAGACCATGAGAAACAAGATTCTCTGGTCTGATGAAACCAAGATTGAACTCTTTGGCCTGAATGCCAAGCGTCACTTCTGAAGGAAACCTGGCACCATCCCTACGGTGAAGCATGGTGGTGGCAGCATCATGCTGTGGGGATGTTTTTCAGTGGCAGGGACTGGGAGACTAGTCAGGATAGAGGGAAAGATGAATGGAGCAAAGTACAGAGAGATCCTTGATGAAAACCTGCTCCAGAGCGCTCAGGACCTCAGACTGGGGCGAAGGTTCACCTTCCAACAGGACGATGACCCTAAGCACACAGCCAAGACAACGCAGGAGTGGCTTTGGGACGAGTCTCTGAAAATCTTTGAGTGGCCCAGCCAGAGCCCGGACTTGAACCCGATCTAACATCTCTGGAGAGACCTGAAAATAGCTGTGCAGCGACGCACCCCATCCAACCTGACAGCGCTTGAGAGGATCTGCAGAGAAGAATGGGAGAAACTCCCTAAATACAGGTGTGCCAAGCTTGTAGCATCATACCCAAGAAGACTCGAGGCTGTAATCGCTGGAAAAGGTGCTTCAACAAAGTACTGAGTAAAGAGTCTGAATACTTTTGCAAAATTTTCAAAAAACCAGTTTTTGCTTTGTCATTATGGGGTATTGTATGTAGATTGATGAGGAAAAAAAACAATTTCATCCATTTTAGAATAAGGCTGTAACGTACCAAAATGTGGAAAAGGGGTCTGAATACTTTCCGAAGGCTCTGTATGTTGACTGATGTTAATATGGTGACAACGATGTAGGCTGTGTGTAGCGGTTATGATATGACGGTTTGGTTTGGAAAGGTTTTTTTCGCCTGGTCATAGACCGGGGCGGCAGGTAGCTTAGTGGTTATGAGCGTTGTGCCAGTAACCGAAAGGTCGCTGGTTCTAATCCCCGAGCCGACTAGGTGAAAAATCTGTCGACGTGCCCTTGAGCAAGGCACATAACCCTAATTGCTCCTGTAAGTCGCTCTGGATGAGAGCATCTGCTAAATGACTAAAAATGTAAAAAATGTAAAATGTTGTGCACTGAAGTCCACAAGCAAAGGGAAAAGGTGAGGGGAGGAGAGCACGTAGATGCGAGCAGTAATTATACAATGATTAAAGGGATCATGCTGTTTGTATGTGGCTGCTATAAAATTGAACTGTGTTTGCGTGTGATCAGGGGTGTATTCATTCTGTAGATTCTGTTGAAAAACATTTCTTAAACGGAAGCAAACGGAACGAAACGGGATAAACATACCTGAATTTGTCCAATAGAAACTCTAGTTTGCAACTGTTGGACTAATGATTACACCCTAGATCAACTAGATGCAGGCAAGAGTGCGCAAGGCGGTATTGAATGTGTCACTGTCACCTTGATAACTCACATTTCTCTTGGCTTGTGCACCTACGTTGTAAACTTTCATTCATAAGCTAGGTTGTAGGACCCTCATGATGGGTATAGGGAACATTAGAGTATCATGTAGTATCCTAAACCTATCGATGTTACATTGAGCTGGGTGAATGGAATATGAATGACAGTCATCCAATATGCTGTAATAGAAATAAGGCCATGCTCATTAAAAAAAGAATCATCCTCCCTCATCTTAAATGGCACCAACCGCCACTGGTCTGTGTGTGTGTGGTAAATTAGTCCTCCCTCTTGTCCAAGGTTCCGCAGCATCACCCAGCAGTACTATCGCAAGGCGGATGGAATCCTCACCATGTATGACATCACTGACTCCGCCTCCTTCTCCGCGGTCAGAGAGTGGATGGACCTTGTGCAAGTGAGTGGATGGACAGGTGAAGGGGCGGGGCTTTACGATGTTATGGTGTTTTGACATGCAAATAAATTATTGGAAGTATTTTGCATACAACCCCCATCATGTGACAGGTTGTTGGGCAATATAATTTTGCATACAACCCCCATCATGTGACAGGTTGTTGGGCAATATAATTTTGCATACAACCCCCATCATGTGACAGGTTGTTGGGCAATATAATTTTGCATACAACCCCCATCATGTGACAGGTTGTTGGGAAATATATACATACTGTATGACAAGTCCTTTTGGCACTTTATGGCATTTATGCAGGTGAATGAGTGGTTTACTATAGTGGAAGATATGTAAGTTTTTTTTTCAGTTTGATATTTAATGAAGTCAAAGTATAGTAAGCAATTATAGAATATGTCTGATAGTAACCTGTTAATTAATAATATATGTATGTCTGTGATAGTAACCTGTTAATGAGGTAATATATCTGTGATAGTAACCTGTTAATTATATATGCTGTATATGTACAGTGCCGTGAAAAACTATTTGCCCCCTTTCTAATTTTCTCTATTTTTGCATATTTTTGATACTGTAAGGTAGACGCAGGGAGTCAGGAAGCAGGTGCAGTTAGTGAGTTTAATAACAACGAACATGGAACAATACAAAACAAGAGAAGCGTCTGACATGGAAACACAAACAATATTACCTGGTGACTGACAAAACAGAGTGCTAGGTAAATGGTAAGTAATGAAAGTAGTAATGTAAAGTAAAGTCCAGGTGTGACTGATGATGAGACGTAGGTGTGCGTAATGATGGGTTGCCAGGTGTGCGTAAAGGTGGGTTGCCAGGACAGGTGGTTAGTAGACCGGTGATGTTGAGTGCCAGAGAGGGAGTAGACCCTGGCGGCGGACGGCGCGCTGGAGTCTCACATGGGCATCGTTCCATACCTCTTCTGCGCGCCTGAACCACTCATCCACCGCAGGAGCTTCGGTCTGGCTCGGAGTCCACGGAGCCAGGGCTGGCTGATAACCCAGAACACACTGGAAGGGAGTTAGCCCGGTGGAGGAGTGTCGCAATGAATTCTGGGCTTATTCAGCCCAGGGAAGGAATCGGGCCCATTCCCCCTGCCGGTCCTGGCAGTGGCTCCTCAGGAACCTCCCCAGCTCCTGGTTCATCCTCTCCACCTGCCTGTTAGACTGTGTCCGGTACCCGGAAGTAAGGCTGACCGTGAACTCCAGCTTCTCCATGAAGGCCATCCATACACGTGACGTGAATTGAAGGCCACAGTCGGAGATGATATCTTCAGGACCTGCTGGAACAGTGCCTCAGCTACCTGGATAGCGTTAAGGAGACCAGAGAGAGGGATGAAACGGCTTGATTTAGAGAATCTGTCCACTATCACCAAAATGGTGGTAAAACCATCAGAAGAGGGGAGATCAGTGACAAAGTCAATGGACAGAGGAGACCAGGAACGCTGAGGCATGGGAAGTTTCCCTGCTGGAGCATTCCGGGGGGATTTGGATTGGGCACATATGGAACAGGAGTTGACATAACAAGTGACAGCTGTCAAGCACTCAAGACAGGAACCTCTCCCGAATCGTAGAGATGGGACCGGGCGTCGGCTTTGATTTGTTTTTAACCTGGGCGATATGTCAGCGTGAAATCGAATCTGGTGAAGAAAAGGGCCTACCTGGCTTGTTCAGTCGCCCTCCCGTATGTACTCCAGGTTCCGATGGTCGGTGAGGATGAGGAACGGGTCCGTGGCGCCCTCCACCCAGTGTCTCCACTCCTCTAAAGCCAACTTCACCGCCAGGAGCTCCCGTTTACCAACATCATAGTTCCTCTCTGCAGGAGACAGCTTTTTAGAGGATGGGATACAATTTCTGTGGATTACCTTGACGTTGGGACAGGACAGCCCCCACACCTACTTCTGAAGCGTCCGCTTCCACCACGAGGGGCAGCGTAGAATCTGGATGTTTGAGCAACGGGGTGGAGGTGAAACAACCCTTCGGTAGGCGGAAGGTAGGCGGGGACCACCCTTGAGGAGAGAAGTGAGAGGAGAGGCGATCAATCTAAAGTTCTTAATGAATTGGCGGTAGAAGTTGGAAAATCCCAAAAAAACGTTGGAACCCCTTTACGGTGGTTGGGACTGGCCATGACCTTACAGCATCCACCTTCCTCTCATCCATCGTGACTCCTTGCGGGCCGATCTTGGTAACCCAAAAAGGAGACATCCTCCTGATGGAATTTGCCACTTCTCCGCTTTGACATACAGGTGGTTGGCCAGGAGGCGTTCCAGGACTACTCGGACGTGAGCGATGTGATCCTCCAAGGTAGCCGAGTAGACCAGGATGTCGTCGATATACACGACCCACCTGGCGTCCAAGCATGTCCCAGGAACACCTCGTTGACAAATGCCTGGAACATTGACGGCGCATTGGCTAATCCAAAAGGCATCTCCAAGTACTCGCAGTGACCAGACATCGTGCTGAAGGCCATCTTCCATTCATCTCCCTCCCGGATGCGGATCAAATTGTAGGCACTACGCAGGTCCAACTTGGTAAAAAACTTGGCCCCGTCAGAGTTGTTAGATTGTAACCGGCACCAACGGGAGAAGGTAGCTGTACTTCGTGGTGATGGAATTCAGATTTTCTGTAATCGATGCGCGGGTGCAACCCTCTGTCTTTCTTGGCCACGAAGAAGAAGCCTTCCGACGCAGGGGAGGTGGACCTGCTGGGGCGCTTCCTGGATGTACTCCTCCATAGCCTTGGTTTCAGCCACCGACAGAGGGTAGATGCGGCCACGAGGTGGCGCGGGTTTTGGAAAAAACCTCCCAAAGATTACTGGTATACCTCTGGGATGTTGGGCTGAAGGTCAACCACAGGACTCTCAACCGACGTGGAACCACAGGGAAAGGAAAAGCAGGTCTTCCCCAATTCAGGTGCCCAGTCAGTGATGAGGGAGGGAATGCTTTCTTGATGTGTGAATTCCACGGTGAGAGTGAGTGGTGCTGTGATGTGTGTGATTGTCCCGGATCCTAGTCGTTGACTATCCAGCACTTGAACAAGGAGAGGAGAGAAAGAGAAACGACAGTCCGTCATTACTTTAAGACATGAAGGTCAGTCAATACGGAACATGAATGTTTCTTCAAGTGCAGTCGCAAAAAACATCAAGCGCTATGATGAAACTGGCTCTCATGAGGACCGCCACAGGAATGGAAGACCCATAAATACCTCTGCTGCAGAGGATAAGTTCATTAGAGTTACCAGCCTCAGAAATTGGCATTTAACTGCACCTCAGATTGCATCCCAAATAAATGCTTCACATAGTTCAAGTAACAGACACATCTCAACATCAACTGTTCAGAGGGGACTGCGTGAATCAGGCCTTCATGGTCAAATTGCTGCAAAGAAACCACTACTAAAGAACACCAATAAGAAGAAGAGACTTGCTTGGGCCAAGAAACACGAGCAATGGACATTAGACCGGTGGAAATGTGTCCTTTGGTCTGATGAGTCGAAATTTCCGATTTTTGGTTCCAACCGCTGTTTCTTTGTGAGACGCAGAGTAGGTGAACGGATGATCTCTGCATGTGTGGTTCCCACCGTGAAGCATGGAGGAGGAGGTGTGGGGGTGCTTTGCTGGTGACACTGTCAGTGATTTATTTAGAATTCAAGGCACACTCTTAACCAGCATGGCTACCACAGCATTCTGCAGCGATACACCTGTTTTGTACTTAGTGGGACTATCATTTGTTTTTCAACAGGACAATGACCCAAAACACACCTCCAGGCTGTGTAAGGGCTATTTGACCAAGAAGGAGAGTGATGGAGTGCTGCATCAGATGACCTGGCCTCCAATCACCCGACCTCAACCCAATTGAGATGGTTTGGGATGAGTTGGACCGCAGAGTGAAGGAAAAGCAGCCAACAAGTGCTCAGCATATGTGGGAACTCCTTCAAGACTGTTGGAAAAGCATTCCAGGTGACTACCTCATGAAGCTGGTTGAGAGAATGCCAAGAGTGTGCAAAGCTGTCATCAAGGCAAAGGGTGGCTACTTTGAAGAATCTAAAATCTAAAATATATTTTGATTTGTTTATCACTTTTTTGGTTACTGCATGATTCCATACGTGTTATTTCATAGTTTTGATGTCTTCGCTATTATTCTACAATGTAGAAAATAGTAAAAATAAAGAATAACCCTGGAATGAGTAGGTGTGTCCAAGCTTTTGACTGGTACTGTATATATACAATATGTCTATGATAGTAACCTGTTAATTAATTATATATGTATGTCCATGATAGTAACCTGTTAATGATGCAATATGTCTATGATATTAACCTGCTTCTCTTCTGTACTAGGAGAGGATGTCTGAGGGGGCGGTCCTGATGCTGCTGGGGAACAAAATGGACTTATCAGAAGCTCAGAAGAGGGAGGTTACCACCAGAGAGGGACAGCGATTGGCTGAGGTAAGATTATATTCTGATGACTGATGAGCCTTCAGGACTTCTAATGGCTGAGGTTGTTTGTACTACTATAACTACTATGTACTTCTATATTTAGTTTAGTTTACTATGTGTACTACTATTGAACTACTATGGACTTTATGTTTAGTTTAGTTTACTATGTGTACTACTATTTACTTCTATGTTTAGTAATGTCAGGTAGTTCAGTCTGAACATGTCTGTTGAAATGTCTAACATAGTGTAGCGTACTGTAGTGTAGCGTACTGTAGTGTAGCGTACTGTAGTGTAGCGTAGTGTAGCGTACTGTAGTGTAGTGTAGTGTAGTGTAGCGTACTGTAGTGTACTGTAGTGTAGCGTACTGTAGTGTAGCGTACTGTAGTGTAGCGTACTGTAGTGTAGCGTACTGTAGTGTAGCGTACTGTAGTGTAGCGTGGTGTAGCGGACTGTAGTGTAGCGTGAGTGTAGCGTACTGTAGTGTAGCGTGGTGTAGCGTACTGTAGTGTAGTGTACTGTAGTGTAGCGTACTGTAGTGTAGCGTACTGTAGTGTAGCGTACTGTAGTGTAGCGTACTGTAGTGTGGTGTACTGTAGTGTAGCGTACTGTAGTGTAGCATACTGTAGTGTAGCGTGGTGTAGCATACTGTAGTGTAGCGTACTGTAGTATAGCATACTGTAGCGTACTGTAGTGTAGCGTACTGTAGTGTAGCGTACTGTAGTGTAGTGTAGTGTGGTGTAGCGTACTGTAGTGTAGCGTACTGTAGTGTAGCGTAGCGTAGTGTAGTGTGGTGTACTGTAGCGTAGCGTAGTGTAGTGTGGTGTACTGTAGTGTAGCGTACTGTAGTGTAGCGTACTGTAGTGTGGTGTACTGTAGTGTAGCGTACTGTAGTGTAGTGTAGCGTAGTGTAGCGTAGTGTAGCGTACTGTAGTGTAGTGTAGCGTAGTGTAGCGTACTGTAGTGTAGCGTACTGTAGTGTAGCGTACTGTAGTGTAGCGTACTGTAGTGTAGCGTAGTGTAGCGTGGCGAGCATACTGTAGTGTAGCGTACTGTAGTGTAGCGTACTGTAGTGTAGCGTGGTGTAGCGTACTGTAGTGTAGCGTACTGTAGTGTAGCGTACTGTAGTGTGGCGTACTGTAGTATAGCGTGGTGTAGCGTGGTGTAGCGTACTGTAGTGTAGCGTACTGTAGTGTAGCGTACTGTAGTGTGGCGTACTGTAGTGTAGCGTGGTGTAGCGTACTGTAGTGTAGCGTACTGTAGTGTAGCGTACTGTGGTGTAGCGTACTGTAGTGTAGCGTACTGTAGTGTAGCGTACTGTAGTGTAGCGTACTGTAGTGTGGCGTAGTGTAGTGTAGCGTACTGTAGTGTAGCGTAGTGTAGCGTAGCGTAGTGTAGTGTAGTGTGGTGTACTGTAGTGTAGCGTGGCGTGATGTTGTTTCGTGTTGTGTGTTCTCTACAGCAGGACAAGGCAGTGTTCTATGAATGTAGCGCTAGGAGTGGATACAACATAGAGGAACTGATGACACAGCTGGCATGGTATGTATAACATTACTGCTGGCATGGTATGGATAACATTACAGCTGGCATGGTATGGATAACATTACAGCTGGCATGGTATGTATAACAACATCTCAGTGCACCTCCACCATAGACAACATTAGACTAAAGTCGGTAACACTTTACTTGACACCCAGCGTCATTAATTGCTTGATAAATGGCTTTAAGCTATATATCACAGCCATCTAGCCACCATAAATGAATTACACAGAACATTTGGTTCAGGATTCCAGCACTGCAGGCGGCGATAAATCACCAATAGTAGCTTTATGCTTTTTTTCAAACACAAAATTTAAAATGGAGATAGCTAACCTCAATGGCGCTGCCCATGCTGTCAGGGACGCCATAATGGCACAGACACAAAGATAAGTGCTCTTTCTATGTCCATGGTGGTGACAGCAAAATCATCTGCCCGCTGCAAGGCAGCATTAACTCCACACACAGACAGCATTAACTCCACACACAGGCAGCATTAACTCCACACACAGGCAGCATTAACTCCACACACAGGCAGCATTAACTCCACACACAGGCAGCATTAACTCCACACACAGACAGCATTAACTCCACACACAGACAGCATTAACTCCACACACAGGCAGCATTAACTCCACACACAGACAGCATTACACACAGACAGCATTACACACAGGCAGCATTAACTCCACACACAGGCAGCATTAACTCCACACACAGGCAGCATTAACTCCACACAGACAGTATTAACTCCACACACAGACAGCATTACACACAGGCAGCATTAACTCCACACACAGGCAGCATTAACTCCACACACAGGCAGCATTAACTCCACACACAGGCAGCATTAACTCCACACACAGGCAGCATTAACTCCACACACAGACAGCATTAACTCCACACACAGGCAGCATTAACTCCACACACAGACAGCATTAACTCCACACACAGGCAGCATTACACACAGACAGCATTAACTCCACACACAGAGACAGCATTAACTCCACACACAGACAGCATTAACTCCACACACAGACAGCATTAACTCCACACACAGAGACAGCATTAACTCCACACACAGGCAGCATTAACTCCACACACAGAGACAGCATTAACTCCACACACAGAGACAGCATTAACTCCACACACAGGCAGCATTAACTCCACAGGTTTACATTGACCTTTCTGATTGTAGTCTCTCTCAGCCCAGTGATCAGTTTAAAAGTCTGTGATCGTTTTTTTGCGAAAAAGATCAGCTTCACGAAAACATCTCTCCCATTTCATCTCTGTATAGGATGTTATCGGCCCAGCAGGATCAGCAGTGTGAGGAGACTCTCCGTCTGTCAGCTGACCACTCCTCCAACGGAGACAACAGGAAGACCTGCTGCAAGTAGGAGAGGAACATAGAGCCAGAAAGAGGGATTCTCTTTGTATCTGTGACATCATGGCTGTTGTGACATCATGGGCAACAACGCCATTGAGGACTATCTCCATTTTAAAAGGGGTCAATTTTCTTCTTCTTTTTTTGTAAAAAAAAAAAAAGCGTTAAAGCTGAACAAAAATATAAACATAAGCCGTTTTTAGAGAATTTGGCAGTACGTCCAACCGGCCTCACAACCGCAGACCACGAGTAACAACGCCAGCCCAGGACCTCCACATCCGGATTCTCTCTCTCTCTCTCTTTCTCTCTCTTTCTCTCTCTCTCTCTCTCTCTCTCTCTCTCTCTCGCCCTCTCTCCCTTTCTTTCTCTCTCCCTCTCTCCCTCTCTCTCTCTCACTCTCTCACTCTCTCTTTCTCTCTCACCCTCTCACTCTCTCTCTGTCTCTGTCTCTCTCTAACTCTCTCTCTCTCTCACCCTCTCTCTCTCTCTCTCTCTCTCTCTCGCCCTCTCTCCCTTTCTTTCTCTCTCCCTCTTTCTCTCTCTCTCTCTCTCTCTCTTTCTCTCTCACTCTCTCACTCTCTCTCTCTCTCTCTCTGTCTCTCTTCACCTGCGGGATCGTCTGAGACCAGCCGCCCGGACATCTGATGAAAATGAATCAGACGATGACTCAGTAAAATCGTTGAAATTGTTTCATGTTGCGTTTTTATTTTTTTGTTCAGTATAATATTGGTGATTTACCGCTACCTGCAGTGCTGGTGTTCTGAACCATTTTATTTAGCGGCGGGGGGGATGCATTCGTTTATTGTGGCCTGTAGATGGCAGTAATATAGCTAAAAAGCCATAAAAAACGTTATAGGCAACCCAATTTGAAAAAGAAGGTTAATGCTCTGATCATTGACTGATCACTCTCAAAGCACAGGAATCCCCACCCAAGGGACTACTTTAAAATGGCGGAAGCCCTTCAATGGCAACATCCATGCTAAAAACGGGTTCTATCCATCCAGAGCCCTCTTTCTACTTCTGACAGGAAACACGAGGGACTCATCCATGGTCCAAAGCTGATCTAGCAACGCGTGTGTGGAACAGTGGAACAGTGAGATTAGGTTACGATACCCTTTAACCTAAGCACTTTAAAATACCCATCTTCACCTCTGTGTGTGTGGGCCTGCAAGACACTGTTACACACATGACTGGACTGTATTTTTTTTGTATTCTTCATATACAGTAAATACATCAACAGTTCTGAACAGGTTTTCTGTCATGTATTATATAGACTGCTACAATATTGTCTATGTAAATATGTTTACTGTAAAGTATTATATAGAAAGCTGCAACATTGTCTATGTAAATATGTTTGCTGTAAAGTATTATATAGACTGATACAACATTGTCTATGTAAATATGTTTACTGTAAAGTATTATATAGACTGATACAACATTGTCTATGTAAATATGTTTACTGTAAAGTATTATATAGAAAGCTGCAACATTGTCTATGTAAATATGTTTACTGTAAAGTATTATATAGACTGATACAACATTGTCTATGTAAATATGTTTACTGTAAAGTATTATATAGACTGATACAACATTGTCTATGTAAATATGTTTACTGTAAAGTATTATATAGAAAGCTGCAACATTGTCTATGTAAATATGTTTACTGTAAAGTATTATATAGACTGATACAACATTGTCTATGTAAATATGTAAATAGTGTTGTTGTGTATTGTGATACCAATAAAGACAGTTATTGGTAACTCCTGGGATTATACATCCTCTGTACTTCTGCATCAAATGTCTTCACTTCAGCCTCTGTGTTCTTCATTATGATATTGTGTTTGGCAACTATTGACCAATAAGTCATGTACACTGAACAGCCTGCAGGTGGCAGCCATGCTCTTTTCTTAGCCTGTGATCTGTCTGTGTCTGCTTACCTCTCTGCTGTCTGTTTCTGCTTACCTATCAGCTGTCTGCTTGTCTTACCTGTCTGCTTGTCTTACCTCTCTGATGTCTGCTTGTCTTACCTCTCTGATGTCTGCTTGTCTAACCTCTCAGCTGTCTGCTTGTCTTACCTATCAGCTGTCTGCTTGTCTTACCTCTCTGATGTCTGCTTGTCTTACCTCTCAGCTGTCTGCTTGTCTTACCTCTCTGATGTCTGCTTGTCTTACCTCTCTGATGTCTGCTTGTCTTACCTCTCAGCTGTCTGCTTGTCTAACCTCTCAGCTGTCTGCTTGTCTTACCTCTCTGATGTCTGCTTGTTTTACCTCTCAGCTGTCTGCTTGTCTTACCTCTCTGCTGTCTGCTTGTCTTACCTCTCTGATGTCTGCTTGTCTTACCTCTCAGCTGTCTGCTTGTCTTACCTCTCGGATGTCTGCTTGTCTTACCTCTCTGATGTCTGCTTGTCTTACCTCTCAGCTGTCTGCTTGTCTAACCTCTCAGCTGTCTGCTTGTCTTACCTCTCTGATGTCTGCTTGTCTTACCTCTCAGCTGTCTGCTTGTCTTACCTCTCTGATGTCTGCTTGTCTTACCTCTCAGCTGTCTGCTTGTTTTACCTCTCTGCTGTCTGCTTGTCTTACCTCTGTCTGCTTGTTTTACCTCTCAGCTGTCTGCTTGTCTTACCTCTCTGCTGTCTGCTTGTCTTACCTCTGTCTGCTTGTCTTACCTCTCTGCTGTCTGCTTGTCTTACCTCTCTGCTGTCTGCTTGTCTTACCTCTCTGCTGTCTGCTTGTCTAACCTCTCTCTGTCTGCTTGTCTAACCTCTCTGCTGTCTGCTTGTCTTACCTCTCAGCGGTCTGCTTGTTTTACCTCTCAGCGGTCTGCTTGTCTTACCTCTCAGCTAAAAGGGGACGTTTAAAGGCATGGCAGAGCAGGAGCTTATATCAGAGTGTCAGCTGAGAGCTCAGCCTGTTGCACATAACCTTCACCCTTCACAGACAGACAGACAAGACAGTACCAGGGTAACAGTGGAGTAGAGTGGAACATTTCACAGTCTCTGGTAAGACTGTTGCATCCGGAGGGGTGAGGAGGATTCGCAGCTTGAGTGCAGGTAGGATTCTTCACTTGTACTTCAGAATCACCATTATTCACCAAGTACATTTTAGTGAATGTGACGTGATACGGTGCTGCTAGTAATAGAGAACACACTCAGAATGTTACGTGCTGCTGGAGAGAGCAGTAGGAGAATGAGAAGTGGATTTAGAAATATACAGCGGATATACACATTTACAGTGTCAATATATAAATATCTATATGCAGAAAGAAGAACAGAGTGCAGAGCAGTATAGTGCAGTTATTATGTGTGCAGTTCAGAGATGGCTTGATACAGTGTGCCTATTTCTACTCACAGGGACAGTTTCCCATGACATCAGGGTGGTTTAAAGTTACATGATGTGACTTAGTGAAGTGTGAAGGGATATTGTTTTGACTGAGGTTTACAGTTGAAGTTAGCCACAAACCCTGTTGAGACAATTATAGGACGTGTTTGGCGTTTCATCTCCTCTGATAATATGACTACGTTGTTTTGATCATTTGAGCAGGAGTATACACATTGACTGACAACTTGTTGACATTTTAGTCATTTAGCAGACGCTCTTATCCAGAGCAACTTACAGTTAGTGAATACATATTTTTTTATACTGGCCCCCCGTGGGAATCGAACCCACAACCCTGGCGTTGCAAACGCCATGCTCTATCAACTGAGCAACATCCCTGCCAGCCATTCCCTCCCCTACCCTGGGCCAATTGTGCGCCGCCCATGAGTCTCCCGGTCGCGGCCGGCTGCGACAGAGCCTGGATTCGAACCAGGATCTCTAGTGGCACAGTTAGCACTGCGCCACTCGGGAGTGACGCTAGCTGATGTCTGTCAATGCCCCGATATTGCTATCTCTAAGCTGGCACAACCTATCTGACTTAGTGAACCATTGCTATCTCTAAGCTGGCACAACCTATCTGACTTACTGAACCATTGCTATCTCTAAGCTGGCACAACCTATCTGACTTAGTGAACCATTGCTATCTCTAAGCTGGCACAACCTATCTGACTTAGTGAACCATTGCTATCTTTAAGCTGGCACAACCTATCTGACTTAGTGAACCATTGCTATCTCTAAGCTGGCACAACCTATCTGACTTAGTGAACCATTGCTATCTCTAAGCTGGCACAACCTATCTGACGTAGTGAACCATTGCTATCTCTAAGCTGGCACAACCTATCTGACTTAGTGAACCATTGCTATCTCTAAGCTGGCACAACCTATCTGACTTAGTGAACCATTGCTATCTCTAAGCTGGCACAACCTATCTGACTTAGTGAACCATTGCTATCTCTAAGCTGGCACAACCTATCTGACTTAGCGAACCATTGCTATCTCTAAGCTGGCACAACCTATCTGACTTAGTGAACCGCTGCCGAAGAAAGATCAAGCGTCCAAACCTCACACTAGTCCAAGACAGGCGATCAGTCCACTGTCTTTTCTTGTGTGCAGTTTGTACACTTGTTTTTTGGATCTAGTAGTTCCTGTCAGCACCAGTACCTGGATCTAGTTGTTCCTGTCAGCACCAGTACCTGGATCTAGTTGTTCCTGTCAGCACCAGTACCTGGATCTAGTTGTTCCTGTCAGCACCAGTACCTGGATATAGTAGTTCCTGTTGTTCACAGAGTTTCATCTTTTCTTTTTTGCAATGAGGAGAGACCGGGTGTACTTCCTGAGACAGGAGACAGACAACCTGTCTGTCTGTCTATATATCTGTCTGTCTGCTGTCTCCTCGGCATGTGAGACTGACTGGTCATTGTAAAAGGGTATTTTCTCCTCTTCCCCCAGAGTATAGGTTTCAGCAGCAGTAGTTTAGTTTTACTTCATTTGATTGTAACAGTTGCTATTCTTAGTTTAATTTAATACTTTAAGACTAAATTTTTATTTTATTTTTTTATGATAATATCATTCTAAAAAGCTAATATGACAAGACATACACTACCGGTCAGGTTTAGAACACCTACTCATTCAAGTTTTTTTTTTTTTTTTTTCTACATTGTAGAATAATAGTGAAGACATCAACATTTAGAAATAACACATACGGAATCATGTAGTAACCAAAAAAGTGTTAAACAAATCAAAATATATTTTATATTTGAGATTCTTCAAATAGCCACCCTTTGCCTTGATGACAGCTTTACACACTATTGGCATTCTCTCAACCAGCTTCATGA
Source organism: Coregonus clupeaformis (assembly GCF_020615455.1). Taxonomy (NCBI): domain Eukaryota; kingdom Metazoa; phylum Chordata; class Actinopteri; order Salmoniformes; family Salmonidae; genus Coregonus; species Coregonus clupeaformis. Next base: position 47,720,832 of record NC_059217.1, read on the forward strand.
GGTAGTCACCTGGAATGCATTTCAATTAACAGGTGTGCCTTCTTAAAAGTTAATTTGTGGAATTTCTTTCCTTCTTAATGCATTTGAGCCAATCAGTTGTGTTGTGACAAGGTAGAGGGGGTATACAGAAGATAGCCCTATTTGGTAAAAGACCAAGTCCATATTATGGCAACAACAGCACAAATATGCAAAGAGAAACGACAGTCCATCATTACTTTAAGACATGAAGGTCAGTCAGTACGGAACATTTCAAGAACTTTGAAAGTTTCTTCAAGTGCAGTCGCAAAAACCATCAAGCGCTATGATGAAACTGGCTCTCATGAGGACCACCACAGGAATGGAAGACCCAGAGTTACCTCTGCTGCAGAGGATAAGTTCATTAGAGTTACCAGCCTCAGAAATTGCAGCCCAAATAAATGCTTCACAGAGTTCAAGTAACAGACACATATCAAAATCAACTGTTCAGAGGAGACTGTGTGAATCAGGCCTTCGTGGTTGAATTTATGCAAAGAAACCACTACTAAAGGACACCAATAAGAAGAAGAGACTTGCTTGGGCCAAGAAACACGAGCAATGGACATTATACCGGTGGAAATTTGTCCTTTGGTCTGGAGTCCAAATTGGAGATTTCTGGTTCCAACCGCCGTGTCTTTGTGAGACGCGGTGTGGGTGAACGGATGATCTCTGCATGTGTATTTCCCACCATAAATCATGGAGGAGGTGGTGTTATGGTGTGGGGGTGCTTTGCTGATGACACTGTCTGTGATTTATTTAGAATTCAAGGCACACTTAACCAGCATGGCTACCACAGCATTATGCAGCGATACGCCATCCCATCTGGTTTGCGCTTAGTGGGACTATCATTTGTTTTTCAACAGGACAATTACACAACACACCTCCAGGCTGTGTAAGGGCTATTTTAACAAGAAGGAGAGTGATGGAGTGCTGCATCAGATGACCTGGCCTCCACAATCCCCCGACCTCAACCAAATTGAAATGGATTGGGATGAGTTGGACGGCAGAGTGAAGGAAAAGCAGCCATAAAGTGCTCAGCATATGTGGGAACTCCTTCAAGACTGTTGGAAAAGCATTCCAGGTGAAGCTGGTTGAGAGAATGCCAAGAGTGTGCAAAGCTGTCATCAAGGCAAAGGGTGGCTATTTGAAGAATCTCAAAAAATTAAATATATTTTGAGTTCTTTAACACTTTTTGTGGTTACTACATGATTCCATATATGTTATTTCATAGTTTTGATGTCTTCACTATTATTATACAATGTAGAAAATAGTAAAAATAAAGAAATCCATTAAATGAGTGGGTGATCTAAAACTTTTGACCGGTAGTGTAAATTGTCTCAAAAATATATTTACAACTGTGGTACATGCCCCATAAATTATTGGTTGACTTCCCTTGATGAAGGCAACTAGTGCAACTAAAGTAAGACGCTGGTGTGTTGCTGCCCTCAGTGTGTCATGTAGTTACAGAAATATAGGCTTACTCTCTCATGCTTGGGGAGGTTAGGGAGGTTAGGGAGGTTGGGGGGGTTAGGCAGCTTAGGGAGGTTAGGGAGGTTGGGGAGGTTAGGCAGCTTAGGGAGGTTAGGGAGGTTGGAGGTTAGGGAGGTTAGGGAGGTTGGGGAGGTTAGGCAGCTTGGGGAGGTTAGGGAGGTTGGAGGTTAGGGAGGTTGGAGGTTAGGGAGGTTAGGAGGTTGGAGGTTAGGGAGGTTAGGAGGTTGGAGGTTAGGGAGGTTGGAGGTTAGGGAGGTTGGAGGTTAGGGAGGTTAGGGAGGTTAGGGAGGTTGGAGGTTAGGGAGGTTAGGGAGGTTGGAGGTTAGGGAGGTTAGGGAGGTTGGAGGTTAGGGAGGTTAGGGAGGTTAGGGAGGTTGGAGGTTTGGGAGGTTAGGGAGGTTGGAGGTTAGGGAGGTTAGGGAGGTTGGAGGTTAGGGAGGTTAGGGAGGTTAGGGAGGTTAGGGAGGTTAGGGAGGTTGGGGAGGTTAGGGAGGTTAGGGAGGTTAGGGAGGTTGGGGAGGTTAGGCAGCTTAGGGAGGTTAGGGAGGTTGGAGGTTAGGGAGGTTAGGGAGGTTGGGGAGGTTAGGCAGCTTGGGGAGGTTAGGGAGGTTGGAGGTTAGGGAGGTTGGAGGTTAGGGAGGTTAGGGAGGTTGGAGGTTAGGGAGGTTAGGGAGGTTGGAGGTTAGGGAGGTTGGAGGTTAGGGAGGTTGGAGGTTAGGGAGGTTAGGGAGGTTAGGGAGGTTGGAGGTTAGGGAGGTTAGGGAGGTTGGAGGTTAGGGAGGTTAGGGAGGTTGGAGGTTAGGGAGGTTAGGGAGGTTAGGGAGGTTGGAGGTTTGGGAGGTTAGGGAGGTTGGAGGTTAGGGAGGTTAGGGAGGTTGGAGGTTAGGGAGGTTAGGGAGGTTGGAGGTTAGGGAGGTTAGGGAGGTTAGGGAGGTTGGGGAGGTTAGGGAGGTTAGGGAGGTTGGGGAGGTTAGGCAGCTTGGGGAGGTTGGGGAGGTTGGGGAGGTTAGGGAGGTTAGGCAGCTTGGGGAGATTAGGGAGGTTGGGGGAGGTTGGGGAGGTTGGGGGAGGTTAGGGAGCTTAGGGAGGTTAGGGAGGTTAGGCAGCTTGGGGAGGTTGGGCAGGTTGGGGAGGTTAGGGAGCTTAGGGAGCTTAGGGAGGTTAGGCAGGTTGGGGAGGTTAGGGAGATGGGGAGGTTGGGGAGGTTAGGGAGCTTAGGGAGGTTAGGGAGGTTGGGGAGGTTAGGGAGATTAGGGAGGTTAGGCAGGTTGGGGAGGTTAGGGAGATTAGGGAGCTTAGGGAGGTTAGGGAGGTTGGGGAGGTTGGGGAGGTTAGGGAGGTTGGAGGTTAGGGAAGTTGGGGAGGTTAGACAGCTTAGGGAGGTTAGGGAGGTTGGGGAGGTTAGGCAGCTTAGGGAGGTTAGGGAGGTTGGGGAGGTTAGGCAGCTTGGGGAGGTTAGGGAGGTTGGTGAGGTTAGGGAGGTAAAAAATCCAGAAAATCACATTGTAGGATTTGTTATGAATTTATTTGCAAATTATGGTGGAAAATAAGTATTTGGTCAATAACAAAAGTTTCTCAATACTTTGTTATATACCCTTTGTTGGCAATGACACAGGTCAAACGTTTTCTGTAAGTCTTCACAAGGTTTTCACACACTGTTGCTGGTATTTTGGCCCATTCCTCCATGCAGATCTCCTCTAGAGCAGTGATGTTTTGGGGCTGTCGCTGGGCAACACGGACTTTCAACTCCCTCCAAAGATTTTCTATGGGGTTAAGATCTGGAGATTGGCTAGGCCACTCCAGGACCTTGAAATGGTTCTTACGAAGCCACTCCTTCGTTGCCCGGGCGGTGTGTTTGGGATCATTGTCATGCTGAAAGACCCAGCCACGTTTCATCTTCAATGCCCTTGCTGATGGAAGGAGGTTTTCACTCAAAATCTCACGATACATGGCCCCATTCATTCTTTCCTTTACAGAGATCAGTGGTCCTGGTCCCTTTGCAGAAAAACAGCCCCAAAGCATGATGTTTCCACCCCCATGCTTCACAGTAGGTATGGTGTTCTTTGGATGCAACTCAGCATTCTTTGTCCTCCAAACACGACGAGTTGAGTTTTTACCAAAAAGTTATATTTTGGTTCCATATGACATTCTCCCAATCCTCTTCTGGATCATCTAAATGCACTCTAGCAAACTTCAGACGGGCCTGGACATGTACTGGCTTAAGCAGGGGGACACGTCTCGCACTGCAGGATTTGAGTCCCTGGCGGCGAAGTGTGTTACTAATGGCAGGCTTTGTTACTTTGGTCCCAGCTCTCTGCAGGTCATTCACTAGTTCCCCCGTGTGGTTCTGGGATTTTTGCTCACCGTTCTTGTGATCATTTTGACCCCGCGGGGTGAGATCTTGCGTGGAGCCCCAGATCGAGGGAGATTATCAGTGGTCTTGTATGTCTTCCATTTCCTAATAATTGCTCCCACAGTTGATTTCTTCAAACCAAGCTGCTTACCTATTGCAGAGTCAGTCTTCCCAGCCTGGTGCAGGTCTACAATTTTGTTTCTGGTGTCCTTTGACAGCTCTTTGGTCTTGGCCATAGTGGAGTTTGGAGTGTGACTGTTTGAGGTTGTGGACAGGTGTCTTTTATACTGATAACAAGTTCAAACAGGTGCCATTAATACAGGTAACGAGTGGAGGACAGAGGAGCCTCTTAAAGAAGAAGTTACAGGTCTGTGAGAGCCAGAAATCTTGCTTGTTTGTAGGTGACCAAATACTTATTTTCCACCATAATTTGCAAATAAATTCATAAAAAATCCTACAATGTGATTTTCTGGATTTTTTCCCCTCAATTTGTCTGTCATAGTTGACGTGTACCTATGATGAAAATTACAGGCCTCCCTCTTCTTTTTAAGTGGGAGAACTTGCACAATTGGTGGCTGACTAAATACTTTTTTCCCCCCACTGTATAAATAATTATATTTATGATATAAAGTTGCCCGTGAAACAGACTACGTTACAATCCCTGATTGTCTCTCTGGTCAGAAACCCTCGCCCTGAGCTCGTCAACTTTATTATCCAGAGACTGAACATTAGCGAGTAATATACTTACATTTACGTCATTTAGCAGACGCTCTTATCCAGAGCGACTTACAAATACTTGGAAGCGGTGGGTGGTGTGCACGCTTCCTAAGACCATGTTTACACACTACTTTATTTACTCAAAGGTTTTTTTGGGGACATTGTTTGCAAACTGACATGTGACCCGTATTTATGCCAAAATAAAACAGGCATGTTATTTATTTTTAGCTTAACAGGTGGGACTAAAGAAAAAACACCTGCCCTGAATGACAGGTCGTCGCAACTGGTGATCATAGCCTATAAATCTGTTCCGTGGCTGTAGTCTCTGTAATCCCAGACCTAGGACAATATTTTTGTTTTATGTGGGAGGCAACCTGTCTTCATAGGGAGACTAGCTGCAGAAGTGAACAAAAAATATAAGTGCAACGTGTAAAGTGTTGGTCCCGTGTTTCTTGAGCTGAAATAAAAGATCCCCGAAATGTTTCATAAAGCACGAAAAGCTTATTTTTCTCAAATTTTGTGTACAATTTTGTTTACATCCCTGTTAGTGAGCATTTCTCCTTTGCCAATACAGTGGGGGAAAAAAGTATTTAGTCAGTCACCAATTGTGCAAGTTCTCCCACTTAAAAAGATGAGAGAGGCCTGTAATTTTCATCATAGGTACACGTCAACTATGACAGACAAAATGAGAAAAAAAATCCAGAAAATCACATTGTAGGATTTTTAATGAATTTATTTGCAAATTATGGTGGAAAATAAGTATTTGGTCAATAACAAAAGTTTCTCAATACTTTGTTATATACCCTTTGTTGGCAATGACACAGGTCAAACCTTTTCTGTAAGTCTTCACAAGGTTTTCACACACTGTTGCTACTATTTTGGCCCATTCCTCCATGCAGATCTCCTCTAGAGCAGTGATGTTTTGGGGCTGTCGCTGGGCAACACGGACTTTCAACTCCCTCCAAAGATTTTCTATGGGGTTGAGATCTGGAGACCGGCTAGGCCACTCCAGGACCTTGAAATGCTTCTTACAAAGCCACTCCTTTGTTGCCCGGGCAGTGTGTTTGGGATCATTGTCATGCTGAAAGACCCAGCCACGTTTCATCTTCAATGCCCTTGTTGATGGAAGGAGGTTTTCACTCAAAATCTCACGATACATGGCCCCATTCATTCTTTCCTTTACACGGATCAGTCATCCTGGTCCCTTTGCAGAAAAACAGCCCCAAAGCATGATGTTTCCAACCCCATGCTTCACAGTAGGTATGGTGTTCTTTGGATGCAACTCAGCATTCTTTGTCCTCCAAACACGACGAGTTGAGTTTTTACCAAAAAGTTCTATTTTGGTTTCATCTGACCATATGACATTCTCCCAATCCTCTTCTGGATCATCCAAATGCACTCTGGCAAACTTCAGACGGGCCTGGACATGTACTGGCTTAAGCAGGGGGACACGTCTGGCACTGCAGGATTTCAATCCCTGGCGGCGTAGTGTGTTACTGATGGTAGGCTTTGTTACTTTGGTCCCAGCTCTCTGCAGGTCATTCACTAGGTCCCCCCGTGTGGTTCTGGGATTTTTGCTCACCGTTCTTGTGATCATTTTGTCCCTACGGGGTGAGATCTTGTGTGGAGCCCCAGATCTAGGGAGATTATCAGTGGTCTTGTATGTCTTCCATTTCCTAATAATTGCTCCACAGTTGATTTCTTCAAACCAAGCTGCTTACCTATTGCAGATTCAGTCTTCCCAGCCTGGTGCAGGTCTACAATTTTGTTTCTGGTGTCCTTTGACAGCTCTTTGGTCTTGGCCATAGTGGAGATTGGAGTGTGACTGTTTGAGGTTGTGGACAGGTGTCTTTTATACTGATAACAAGTTCAAACAGGTGCCATTAATACAGGTAACGAGTGGAGGACAGAGGAGCCTCTTAAAGAAGAAGTTACAGGTCTGTGAGAGTCAGAAATCTTGCTTGTTTGTAGGTGACCAAATACTTATTTTCCACCATAATTTGCAAATAAATTCATTAAAAATCCTACAATGTGATTTTCTGGTTTTTTTTTTCTCATTTTGTCTGTCATAGTTGACGTGTACCTATGATGAAAATTACAGGCCTCTCTCATCTTTTTAAGTGGGAGAACTTGCACAATTGGTGGCTGACTAAATACTTTTTTCCCCCACTGTATAATCCATCCACCTGACAGGTGTGGCATATCAAGAAGCTGATTAAACAGCGTGATCATTACACAGGTGCACCTTGTGCTGGGGACAATAAAAATGTGCAGTTTTGTCACACAACACAATGCCACAGATGTCTACAGTTTTGAGGGAGTGTGCAATTGGCATGCTGACTGCAGGAATGTCCACCAGAGCTGTTGCCAGAGAATTGAATGTTCAGTTATCTACCATAAGCCGCCTCCAACGTTGTTTTAGAGAATTTGGCAATACATCCAATTGGCATCACAACCGCAGACCACGTGTATGGCGTCGAGTGGGCGATGTCAACGTTATGAACAGAGTGCTCCATGGTGGCGGTGGGGTTATGGTATGGGCAGGCATAAGCTACGGACAACAAACACAATTGCATTTTATCGATGGCAGTTCAATGCACAGAGATACCGTGACGAGATCCTGAGGCCCATTGTCGTGCCATTCATCTGCCGCCATCACCTCATGCTTCAGCATGACAATGCACGGCCCCCAGGTAGAAAGGATCTGTACATAATTCCTGGAAGCTGAAAGTGTCCCAGTTCTCCCATGGCCTGCATACTCACCAGACATGTCACCCATTGAGCATGTTTGGGATGCTCTGGATTGACGTGTACGACAGCGTGTTCCAGTTCCCACCAAAGTCCAGCAACTTCACACAGCCATTGAAGAGGAGTGGGACAACCTTCCACAGGCCACAATCAACAGCCTGATCAACTCTATGCGAAGGAGATGTGTCGCGCTGCATGAAGCAAATGGTGGTCACACCAGATACTGACTGGTTTTCTGATCCACACCCCTACCTTTTTTTTTTAAAGGTATCTGGGCCTAATTAATTTATTTCAATTGACTGATTTCCTTATACGAACTGTAACTCAGGAATAATCTTTGAAATTGTTGCATGTTGAGTTTATATTTTTGTTCAGTATAAATTATATTTACCAAAAGACCAAACTTACAAATAATAGATATTAAATAGACCAATCGTAAAAGTAATACTTGTACATGTATGTTCACTTGTTTTCAGGATGGAGGCATATGACGAGAAAACAAACACAAGTGGGATGATTTGTCTGAAATATCTACTATTGACCTTTAACCTTCTCTTCTGGGTGAGTCTGCCTGTCTGTCTGTCTATCTACTATTGACCTTTAACCTTCTCTTCTGGGTGAGTCTGCCTGTCTGTCTGTCTATCTACTATTGACCTTTAACCTTCTCTTCTGGGTGAGTCTGCCTGTCTATCTATCTACTATTGACCTTTAACCTTCTCTTCTGGGTGAGTCTGCCTGTCTATCTATCTACTATTGACCTTTAACCTTCTCTTCTGGGTGAGTCTGCCTGTCTGTCTATCTACTATTGACCTTTAACATTCTCTTCTGGGTGAGTCTGCCTGTCTATCTATCTACTATTGACCTTTAACCTTCTCTTCTGGGTGAGTCTGTCTGTCTATCTACTATTGACCTTTAACCTTCTCTTCTGGGTGAGTCTGCCTGTCTGTCTGTCTATCTACTATTGACCTTTAACCTTCTCTTCTGGGTGAGTCTGCCTGTCTGTCTGTCTATCTACTATTGACCTTTAACCTTCTCTTCTGGGTGAGTCTGCCTGTCTATCTATCTACTATTGACCTTTAACCTTCTCTTCTGGGTGAGTCTGCCTGTCTATCTATCTACTATTGACCTTTAACCTTCTCTTCTGGGTGAGTCTGCCTGTCTGTCTATCTACTATTGACCTTTAACATTCTCTTCTGGGTGAGTCTGCCTGTCTATCTATCTACTATTGACCTTTAACCTTCTCTTCTGGGTGAGTCTGTCTGTCTATCTACTATTGACCTTTAACCTTCTCTTCTGGGTGAGTCTGCCTGTCTGTCTGTCTATCTACTATTGACCTTTAACCTTCTCTTCTGGGTGAGTCTGCCTGTCTGTCTGTCTATCTACTATTGACCTTTAACCTTCTCTTCTGGGTGAGTCTGCCTGTCTATCTATCTACTATTGACCTTTAACCTTCTCTTCTGGGTGAGTCTGCCTGTCTGTCTATCTACTATTAACCTTTAACCTTCTCTTCTGGTAGAGTATGCCTGTCTGTCTATCTACTATTGACCTTTAACATTCTCTTCTGGGTGAGTCTGCCTGTCTGTCTGTCTATATACTATTGACTTTTAACCTTCTCTTCTGGGTGAGTCTGCCTGTCTGTCTATCTACTATTAACCTTTAACCTTCTCTTCTGGGTGAGTCTGCCTGTCTGTCTGTCTATCTACTATTGACCTTTAACCTTCTCTTCTGGGTGAGTCTGCCTGTCTGTCTATCTACTATTGACCTTTAACCTTCTCTTCTGGGTGAGTCTGCCTGTCTGTCTATCTACTATTGACCTTTAACCTTCTCTTCTGGGTGAGTCTGCCTGTCTGTCTATCTACTATTGACCTTTAACCTTCTCTTCTGGGTGAGTCTGCCTGTCTGTCTGTCTATCTACTATTAACCTTTAACCTTCTCTTCTGGGTGAGTCTGCCTGTCTGTCTGTCTATCTACTATTGACCTTTAACCTTCTCTTCTGGGTGAGTCTGCCTGTCTATCTATCTACTATTAACCTTTAACCTTCTCTTCTGGGTGAGTCTGCCTGTCTGTCTATCTACTATTGACCTTTAACCTTCTCTTCTGGGTGAGTCTGCCTGTCTGTCTATCTACTATTGACCTTTAACCTTCTCTTCTGGGTGAGTCTGCCTGTCTGTCTGTCTATCTACTATTAACCTTTAACCTTCTCTTCTGGGTGAGTCTGCCTGTCTGTCTGTCTATCTACTATTGACCTTTAACCTTCTCTTCTGGGTGAGTCTGCCTGTCTGTCTATCTACTATTGACCTTTAACCTTCTCTTCTGGGTGAGTCTGCCTGTCTGTCTGTCTATCTACTATTAACCTTTAACCTTCTCTTCTGGGTGAGTCTGCCTGTCTATCTGTCTATCTACTATTGACCTTTAACCTTCTCTTCTGGGTGAGTCTGCCTGTCTGTCTGTCTATCTACTGTTGACCTTTAACCTTCTCTTCTGGGTGAGTCTGCCTGTCTATCTATCTACTATTGACCTTTAACCTTCTCTTCTGGGTGAGTCTGCCTGTCTGTCTATCTACTATTAACCTTTAACCTTCTCTTCTGGGTGAGTATGCCTGTCTGTCTATCTACTATTGACCTTTAACATTCTCTTCTGGGTGAGTCTGCCTGTCTGTCTGTCTATCTACTATTGACTTTTAACCTTCTCTTCTGGGTGAGTCTGCCTGTCTGTCTATCTACTATTAACCTTTAACCTTCTCTTCTGGGTGAGTCTGCCTGTCTGTCTGTCTATCTACTATTGACCTTTAACCTTCTCTTCTGGGTGAGTCTGCCTGTCTGTCTATCTACTATTGACCTTTAACCTTCTCTTCTGGGTGAGTCTGCCTGTCTGTCTATCTACTATTGACCTTTAACCTTATCTTCTGGGTGAGTCTCTCTGTCTATCTACTATTGACCTTTAACCTTCTCTTCTGGGTGAGTCTGCCTGTCTGTCTGTCTATCTACTATTAACCTTTAACCTTCTCTTCTGGGTGAGTCTGCCTGTCTGTCTGTCTATCTACTATTGACCTTTAACCTTCTCTTCTGGGTGAGTCTGCCTGTCTGTCTATCTACTATTGACCTTTAACCTTCTCTTCTGGGTGAGTCTGCCTGTCTGTCTATCTACTATTGACCTTTAACCTTCTCTTCTGGGTGAGTCTGTCTGTCTATCTACTATTGACCTTTAACCTTCTCTTCTGGGTGAGTCTGCCTGTCTGTCTGTCTATCTACTATTAACCTTTAACCTTCTCTTCTGGGTGAGTCTGCCTGTCTGTCTGTCTATCTACTATTGACCTTTAACCTTCTCTTCTGGGTGAGTCTGCCTGTCTATCTATCTACTATTAACCTTTAACCTTCTCTTCTGGGTGAGTCTGCCTGTCTGTCTATCTACTATTGACCTTTAACCTTCTCTTCTGGGTGAGTCTGTCTGTCTATCTACTATTGACCTTTAACCTTCTCTTCTGGGTGAGTCTGCCTGTCTGTCTGTCTATCTACTATTAACCTTTAACCTTCTCTTCTGGGTGAGTCTGCCTGTCTGTCTGTCTATCTACTATTGACCTTTAACCTTCTCTTCTGGGTGAGTCTGCCTGTCTATCTATCTACTATTAACCTTTAACCTTCTCTTCTGGGTGAGTCTGCCTGTCTGTCTATCTACTATTGACCTTTAACCTTCTCTTCTGGGTGAGTCTGCCTGTCTGTCTATCTACTATTGACCTTTAACCTTCTCTTCTGGGTGAGTCTGCCTGTCTGTCTGTCTATCTACTATTAACCTTTAACCTTCTCTTCTGGGTGAGTCTGCCTGTCTATCTATCTACTATTGACCTTTAACCTTCTCTTCTGGGTGAGTCTGCCTGTCTGTCTGTCTATCTACTATTGACCTTTAACCTTCTCTTCTGGGTGAGTCTGCCTGTCTGTCTATCTACTATTAACCTTTAACCTTCTCTTCTGGGTGAGTCTGCCTGTCTGTCTGTCTATCTACTATTGACCTTTAACCTTCTCTTCTGGGTGAGTCTGCCTGTCTGTCTGTCTATCTACTATTAACCTTTAACCTTCTCTTCTGGGTGAGTCTGCCTGTCTGTCTGTCTATCTACTATTGACCTTTAACCTTCTCTTCTGGGTGAGTCTGCCTGTCTGTCTATCTACTATTGACCTTTAACCTTCTCTTCTGGGTGAGTCTGCCTGTCTGTCTGTCTATCTACTATTAACCTTTAACCTTCTCTTCTGGGTGAGTCTGCCTGTCTGTCTGTCTATCTACTATTGACCTTTAACCTTCTCTTCTGGGTGAGTCTGCCTGTCTGTCTGTCTATCTACTATTGACCTTTAACCTTCTCTTCTGGGTGAGTCTGCCTGTCTATCTATCTACTATTGACCTTTAACCTTCTCTTCTGGGTGAGTCTGCCTGTCTGTCTATCTACTATTAACCTTTAACCTTCTCTTCTGGGTGAGTATGCCTGTCTGTCTATCTACTATTGACCTTTAACATTCTCTTCTGGGTGAGTCTGCCTGTCTGTCTGTCTATCTACTATTGACTTTTAACCTTCTCTTCTGGGTGAGTCTGCCTGTCTGTCTATCTACTATTAACCTTTAACCTTCTCTTCTGGGTGAGTCTGCCTGTCTGTCTGTCTATCTACTATTGACCTTTAACCTTCTCTTCTGGGTGAGTCTGCCTGTCTGTCTATCTACTATTGACCTTTAACCTTCTCTTCTGGGTGAGTCTGCCTGTCTGTCTATCTACTATTGACCTTTAACCTTATCTTCTGGGTGAGTCTGTCTGTCTATCTACTATTGACCTTTAACCTTCTCTTCTGGGTGAGTCTGCCTGTCTGTCTGTCTATCTACTATTAACCTTTAACCTTCTCTTCTGGGTGAGTCTGCCTGTCTGTCTGTCTATCTACTATTGACCTTTAACCTTCTCTTCTGGGTGAGTCTGCCTGTCTATCTATCTACTATTAACCTTTAACCTTCTCTTCTGGGTGAGTCTGCCTGTCTGTCTATCTACTATTGACCTTTAACCTTCTCTTCTGGGTGAGTCTGCCTGTCTGTCTATCTACTATTGACCTTTAACCTTCTCTTCTGGGTGAGTCTGCCTGTCTGTCTGTCTATCTACTATTAACCTTTAACCTTCTCTTCTGGGTGAGTCTGCCTGTCTGTCTGTCTATCTACTATTGACCTTTAACCTTCTCTTCTGGGTGAGTCTGCCTGTCTGTCTATCTACTATTGACCTTTAACCTTCTCTTCTGGGTGAGTCTGCCTGTCTGTCTGTCTATCTACTATTAACCTTTAACCTTCTCTTCTGGGTGAGTCTGCCTGTCTGTCTGTCTATCTACTATTGACCTTTAACCTTCTCTTCTGGGTGAGTCTGCCTGTCTGTCTGTCTATCTACTATTGACCTTTAACCTTCTCTTCTGGGTGAGTCTGCCTGTCTATCTATCTACTATTGACCTTTAACCTTCTCTTCTGGGTGAGTCTGCCTGTCTGTCTATCTACTATTAACCTTTAACCTTCTCTTCTGGGTGAGTATGCCTGTCTTTCTATCTACTATTGACCTTTAACATTCTCTTCTGGGTGAGTCTGCCTGTCTGTCTGTCTATCTACTATTGACTTTTAACCTTCTCTTCTGGGTGAGTCTGCCTGTCTGTCTATCTACTATTAACCTTCTCTTCTGGGTGAGTCTGCCTGTCTGTCTGTCTATCTACTATTGACCTTTAACCTTCTCTTCTGGGTGAGTCTGCCTGTCTGTCTATCTACTATTGACCTTTAACCTTCTCTTCTGGGTGAGTCTGCCTGTCTGTCTATCTACTATTGACCTTTAACCTTATCTTCTGGGTGAGTCTGTCTGTCTATCTACTATTGACCTTTAACCTTCTCTTCTGGGTGAGTCTGCCTGTCTGTCTGTCTATCTACTATTGACCTTTAACCTTCTCTTCTGGGTGAGTCTGCCTGTCTATCTATCTACTATTGACCTTTAACCTTCTCTTCTGGGTGAGTCTGCCTGTCTGTCTATCTACTATTAACCTTTAACCTTCTCTTCTGGGTGAGTATGCCTGTCTGTCTATCTACTATTGACCTTTAACATTCTCTTCTGGGTGAGTCTGCCTGTCTGTCTGTCTATCTACTATTGACTTTTAACCTTCTCTTCTGGGTGAGTCTGCCTGTCTGTCTATCTACTATTAACCTTTAACCTTCTCTTCTGGGTGAGTCTGCCTGTCTGTCTGTCTATCTACTATTGACCTTTAACCTTCTCTTCTGGGTGAGTCTGCCTGTCTGTCTATCTACTATTGACCTTTAACCTTCTCTTCTGGGTGAGTCTGCCTGTCTGTCTATCTACTATTGACCTTTAACCTTATCTTCTGGGTGAGTCTGTCTGTCTATCTACTATTGACCTTTAACCTTCTCTTCTGGGTGAGTCTGCCTGTCTGTCTGTCTATCTACTATTAACCTTTAACCTTCTCTTCTGGGTGAGTCTGCCTGTCTGTCTGTCTATCTACTATTGACCTTTAACCTTCTCTTCTGGGTGAGTCTGCCTGTCTGTCTATCTACTATTGACCTTTAACCTTCTCTTCTGGGTGAGTCTGCCTGTCTGTCTGTCTATCTACTATTAACCTTTAACCTTCTCTTCTGGGTGAGTCTGCCTGTCTGTCTGTCTATCTACTATTGACCTTTAACCTTCTCTTCTGGGTGAGTCTGCCTGTCTGTCTGTCTATCTACTATTTACCTTTAACCTTCTCTTCTGGGTGAGTCTGCCTGTCTATCTATCTACTATTGACCTTTAACCTTCTCTTCTGGGTGAGTCTGCCTGTCTGTCTGACTATCTACTATTGACCTTTAACCTTCTCTTCTGGGTGAGTCTGCCTGTCTGTCTATCTACTATTAACCTTTAACCTTCTCTTCTGGGTGAGTCTGCCTGTCTGTCTGTCTATCTACTATTGACCTTTAACCTTCACTTCTGGGTGAGTCTGCCTGTCTGTCTATCTACTATTGACCTTTAACCTTCTCTTCTGGGTGAGTCTGCCTGTCTGTCTATCTACTATTGACCTTTAACCTTATCTTCTGGGTGAGTCTGTCTGTCTATCTACTATTGACCTTTAACCTTCTCTTCTGGGTGAGTCTGCCTGTCTGTCTGTCTATCTACTATTAACCTTTAACCTTCTCTTCTGGGTGAGTCTGCCTGTCTGTCTGTCTATCTACTATTGACCTTTAACCTTCTCTTCTGGGTGAGTCTGCCTGTCTGTCTATCTACTATTGACCTTTAACCTTCTCTTCTGGGTGAGTCTGCCTCTCTGTCTGTCTATCTACTATTAACCTTTAACCTTCTCTTCTGGGTGAGTCTGCCTGTCTGTCTGTCTATCTACTATTGACCTTTAACCTTCTCTTCTGGGTGAGTCTGCCTGTCTGTCTATCTACTATTGACCTTTAACCTTCTCTTCTGGGTGAGTCTGCCTGTCTGTCTATCTACTATTGACCTTTAACCTTCTCTTCTGGGTGAGTCTGTCTGTCTATCTACTATTGACCTTTAACCTTCTCTTCTGGGTGAGTCTGCCTGTCTGTCTGTCTATCTACTATTAACCTTTAACCTTCTCTTCTGGGTGAGTCTGCCTGTCTGTCTGTCTATCTACTATTGACCTTTAACCTTCTCTTCTGGGTGAGTCTGCCTGTCTATCTATCTACTATTAACCTTTAACCTTCTCTTCTGGGTGAGTCTGCCTGTCTGTCTATCTACTATTGACCTTTAACCTTCTCTTCTGGGTGAGTCTGCCTGTCTGTCTATCTACTATTGACCTTTAACCTTCTCTTCTGGGTGAGTCTGCCTGTCTGTCTGTCTATCTACTATTAACCTTTAACCTTCTCTTCTGGGTGAGTCTGCCTGTCTGTCTGTCTATCTACTATTGACCTTTAACCTTCTCTTCTGGGTGAGTCTGCCTGTCTGTCTATCTACTATTGACCTTTAACCTTCTCTTCTGGGTGAGTCTGCCTGTCTGTCTGTCTATCTACTATTAACCTTTAACCTTCTCTTCTGGGTGAGTCTGCCTGTCTATCTGTCTATCTACTATTGACCTTTAACCTTCTCTTCTGGGTGAGTCTGCCTGTCTGTCTGTCTATCTACTATTGACCTTCAACCTTCTCTTCTGGGTGAGTCTGCCTGTCTATCTATCTACTATTGACCTTTAACCTTCTCTTCTGGGTGAGTCTGCCTGTCTGTCTATCTACTATTAACCTTTAACCTTCTCTTCTGGGTGAGTATGCCTGTCTGTCTATCTACTATTGACCTTTAACATTCTCTTCTGGGTGAGTCTGCCTGTCTGTCTGTCTATCTACTATTGACGTTTAACCTTCTCTTCTGGGTGAGTCTGCCTGTCTGTCTATCTACTATTAACCTTTAACCTTCTCTTCTGGGTGAGTCTGCCTGTCTGTCTGTCTATCTACTATTGACCTTTAACCTTCTCTTCTGGGTGAGTCTGCCTGTCTGTCTATCTACTATTGACCTTTAACCTTCTCTTCTGGGTGAGTCTGCCTGTCTGTCTGTCTATCTACTATTAACCTTTAACCTTCTCTTCTGGGTGAGTCTGCCTGTCTGTCTGTCTATCTACTATTGACCTTTAACCTTCTCTTCTGGGTGAGTCTGCCTGTCTGTCTGTCTATCTACTATTTACCTTTAACCTTCTCTTCTGGGTGAGTCTGCCTGTCTATCTATCTACTATTGACCTTTAACCTTCTCTTCTGGGTGAGTCTGCCTGTCTGTCTGACTATCTACTATTGACCTTTAACCTTCTCTTCTGGGTGAGTCTGCCTGTCTGTCTATCTACTATTAACCTTTAACCTTCTCTTCTGGGTGAGTCTGCCTGTCTGTCTGTCTATCTACTATTGACCTTTAACCTTCACTTCTGGGTGAGTCTGCCTGTCTGTCTATCTACTATTGACCTTTAACCTTCTCTTCTGGGTGAGTCTGCCTGTCTGTCTATCTACTATTGACCTTTAACCTTATCTTCTGGGTGAGTCTGTCTGTCTATCTACTATTGACCTTTAACCTTCTCTTCTGGGTGAGTCTGCCTGTCTGTCTGTCTATCTACTATTAACCTTTAACCTTCTCTTCTGGGTGAGTCTGCCTGTCTGTCTGTCTATCTACTATTGACCTTTAACCTTCTCTTCTGGGTGAGTCTGCCTGTCTGTCTATCTACTATTGACCTTTAACCTTCTCTTCTGGGTGAGTCTGCCTCTCTGTCTGTCTATCTACTATTAACCTTTAACCTTCTCTTCTGGGTGAGTCTGCCTGTCTGTCTGTCTATCTACTATTGACCTTTAACCTTCTCTTCTGGGTGAGTCTGCCTGTCTGTCTATCTACTATTGACCTTTAACCTTCTCTTCTGGGTGAGTCTGCCTGTCTGTCTATCTACTATTGACCTTTAACCTTCTCTTCTGGGTGAGTCTGTCTGTCTATCTACTATTGACCTTTAACCTTCTCTTCTGGGTGAGTCTGCCTGTCTGTCTGTCTATCTACTATTAACCTTTAACCTTCTCTTCTGGGTGAGTCTGCCTGTCTGTCTGTCTATCTACTATTGACCTTTAACCTTCTCTTCTGGGTGAGTCTGCCTGTCTATCTATCTACTATTAACCTTTAACCTTCTCTTCTGGGTGAGTCTGCCTGTCTGTCTATCTACTATTGACCTTTAACCTTCTCTTCTGGGTGAGTCTGCCTGTCTGTCTATCTACTATTGACCTTTAACCTTCTCTTCTGGGTGAGTCTGCCTGTCTGTCTGTCTATCTACTATTAACCTTTAACCTTCTCTTCTGGGTGAGTCTGCCTGTCTGTCTGTCTATCTACTATTGACCTTTAACCTTCTCTTCTGGGTGAGTCTGCCTGTCTGTCTATCTACTATTGACCTTTAACCTTCTCTTCTGGGTGAGTCTGCCTGTCTGTCTGTCTATCTACTATTAACCTTTAACCTTCTCTTCTGGGTGAGTCTGCCTGTCTATCTGTCTATCTACTATTGACCTTTAACCTTCTCTTCTGGGTGAGTCTGCCTGTCTGTCTGTCTATCTACTATTGACCTTTAACCTTCTCTTCTGGGTGAGTCTGCCTGTCTATCTATCTACTATTGACCTTTAACCTTCTCTTCTGGGTGAGTCTGCCTGTCTGTCTATCTACTATTAACCTTTAACCTTCTCTTCTGGGTGAGTATGCCTGTCTGTCTATCTACTATTGACCTTTAACATTCTCTTCTGGGTGAGTCTGCCTGTCTGTCTGTCTATCTACTATTGACTTTTAACCTTCTCTTCTGGGTGAGTCTGCCTGTCTGTCTATCTACTATTAACCTTTAACCTTCTCTTCTGGGTGAGTCTGCCTGTCTGTCTGTCTATCTACTATTGACCTTTAACCTTCTCTTCTGGGTGAGTCTGCCTGTCTGTCTATCTACTATTGACCTTTAACCTTCTCTTCTGGGTGAGTCTGCCTGTCTGTCTATCTACTATTGACCTTTAACCTTATCTTCTGGGTGAGTCTGTCTGTCTATCTACTATTGACCTTTAACCTTCTCTTCTGGGTGAGTCTGCCTGTCTGTCTGTCTATCTACTATTAACCTTTAACCTTCTCTTCTGGGTGAGTCTGCCTGTCTGTCTGTCTATCTACTATTGACCTTTAACCTTCTCTTCTGGGTGAGTCTGCCTGTCTGTCTATCTACTATTGACCTTTAACCTTCTCTTCTGGGTGAGTCTGCCTGTCTGTCTGTCTATCTACTATTAACCTTTAACCTTCTCTTCTGGGTGAGTCTGCCTGTCTGTCTGTCTATCTACTATTGACCTTTAACCTTCTCTTCTGGGTGAGTCTGCCTGTCTGTCTGTCTATCTACTATTTACCTTTAACCTTCTCTTCTGGGTGAGTCTGCCTGTCTATCTATCTACTATTGACCTTTAACCTTCTCTTCTGGGTGAGTCTGCCTGTCTGTCTGTCTATCTACTATTGACCTTTAACCTTCTCTTCTGGGTGAGTCTGCCTGTCTGTCTATCTACTATTAACCTTTAACCTTCTCTTCTGGGTGAGTCTGCCTGTCTGTCTGTCTATCTACTATTGACCTTTAACCTTCTCTTCTGGGTGAGTCTGCCTGTCTGTCTATCTACTATTGACCTTTAACCTTCTCTTCTGGGTGAGTCTGCCTGTCTGTCTATCTACTATTGACCTTTAACCTTATCTTCTGGGTGAGTCTGTCTGTCTATCTACTATTGACCTTTAACCTTCTCTTCTGGGTGAGTCTGCCTGTCTGTCTGTCTATCTACTATTAACCTTTAACCTTCTCTTCTGGGTGAGTCTGCCTGTCTGTCTGTCTATCTACTATTGACCTTTAACCTTCTCTTCTGGGTGAGTCTGCCTGTCTGTCTATCTACTATTGACCTTTAACCTTCTCTTCTGGGTGAGTCTGCCTGTCTGTCTGTCTATCTACTATTAACCTTTAACCTTCTCTTCTGGGTGAGTCTGCCTGTCTGTCTGTCTATCTACTATTGACCTTTAACCTTCTCTTCTGGGTGAGTCTGCCTGTCTGTCTGTCTATCTACTATTGACCTTTAACCTTCTGGGTGAGTCTGCCTGTCTATCTATCTACTATTGACCTTTAACCTTCTCTTCTGGGTGAGTCTGCCTGTCTGTCTATCTACTATTAACCTTTAACCTTCTCTTCTGGGTGAGTATGCCTGTCTGTCTATCTACTATTGACCTTTAACATTCTCTTCTGGGTGAGTCTGCCTGTCTGTCTGTCTATCTACTATTGACTTTTAACCTTCTCTTCTGGGTGAGTCTGCCTGTCTGTCTATCTACTATTAACCTTTAACCTTCTCTTCTGGGTGAGTCTGCCTGTCTGTCTGTCTATCTACTATTGACCTTTAACCTTCTCTTCTGGGTGAGTCTGCCTGTCTGTCTATCTACTATTGACCTTTAACCTTCTCTTCTGGGTGAGTCTGCCTGTCTGTCTATCTACTATTGACCTTTAACCTTATCTTCTGGGTGAGTCTGTCTGTCTATCTACTATTGACCTTTAACCTTCTCTTCTGGGTGAGTCTGCCTGTCTGTCTGTCTATCTACTATTAACCTTTAACCTTCTCTTCTGGGTGAGTCTGCCTGTCTGTCTGTCTATCTACTATTGACCTTTAACCTTCTCTTCTGGGTGAGTCTGCCTGTCTATCTATCTACTATTAACCTTTAACCTTCTCTTCTGGGTGAGTCTGCCTGTCTGTCTATCTACTATTGACCTTTAACCTTCTCTTCTGGGTGAGTCTGCCTGTCTGTCTATCTACTATTGACCTTTAACCTTCTCTTCTGGGTGAGTCTGCCTGTCTGTCTGTCTATCTACTATTAACCTTTAACCTTCTCTTCTGGGTGAGTCTGCCTGTCTGTCTGTCTATCTACTATTGACCTTTAACCTTCTCTTCTGGGTGAGTCTGCCTGTCTGTCTATCTACTATTGACCTTTAACCTTCTCTTCTGGGTGAGTCTGCCTGTCTATCTATCTACTATTGACCTTTAACCTTCTCTTCTGGGTGAGTCTGCCTGTCTGTCTGTCTATCTACTATTGACCTTTAACCTTCTCTTCTGGGTGAGTCTGCATGTCTGTCTGTCTATCTACTATTGACCTTTAACCTTCTCTTCTGGGTGAGTCTGCCTGTCTATCTATCTACTATTGACCTTTAACCTTCTCTTCTGGGTGAGTCTGCCTGTCTGTCTATCTACTATTAACCTTTAACCTTCTCTTCTGGGTGAGTATGCCTGTCTTTCTATCTACTATTGACCTTTAACCTTCTCTTCTGGGTGAGTCTGCCTGTCTGTCTATCTACTATTAACCTTTAACCTTCTCTTCTGGGTGAGTATGCCTGTCTGTCTATCTACTATTGACCTTTAACATTCTCTTCTGGGTGAGTCTGCCTGTCTGTCTGTCTATCTACTATTGACTTTTAACCTTCTCTTCTGGGTGAGTCTGCCTGTCTGTCTATCTACTATTAACCTTTAACCTTCTCTTCTGGGTGAGTCTGCCTGTCTGTCTGTCTATCTACTATTGACCTTTAACCTTCTCTTCTGGGTGAGTCTGCCTGTCTGTCTATCTACTATTGACCTTTAACCTTCTCTTCTGGGTGAGTCTGCCTGTCTATCTATCTACTATTAACCTTTAACCTTATCTTCTGGGTGAGTCTGTCTGTCTATCTACTATTGACCTTTAACCTTCTCTTCTGGGTGAGTCTGCCTGTCTGTCTATCTACTATTGACCTTTAACCTTATCTTCTGGGTGAGTCTGTCTGTCTATCTACTATTGACCTTTAACATTCTCTTCTGGGTGAGTCTGCCTGTCTGTCTATCTACTATTGACCTTTAACCTTATCTTCTGGGTGAGTCTGTCTGTCTATCTACTATTGACCTTTAACCTTCTCTTCTGGGTGAGTCTGCCTGTCTGTCTGTCTATCTACTATTGACCTTTAACCTTCTCTTCTGGGTGAGTCTGCCTGTCTATCTATCTACTATTGACCTTTAACCTTCTCTTCTGGGTGAGTCTGCCTGTCTGTCTATCTACTTTTAACCTTTAACCTTCTCTTCTGGGTGAGTATGCCTGTCTGTCTATCTACTATTGACCTTTAACATTCTCTTCTGGGTGAGTCTGCCTGTCTGTCTGTCTATCTACTATTGACTTTTAACCTTCTCTTCTGGGTGAGTCTGCCTGTCTGTCTATCTACTATTAACCTTTAACCTTCTCTTCTGGGTGAGTCTGCCTGTCTGTCTGTCTATCTACTATTGACCTTTAACCTTCTCTTCTGGGTGAGTCTGCCTGTCTGTCTATCTACTATTGACCTTTAACCTTCTCTTCTGGGTGAGTCTGCCTGTCTGTCTATCTACTATTGACCTTTAACCTTTTCCTCTGGGTGAGTCTGTCTGTCTATCTACTATTGACCTTTAACCTTCTCTTCTGGGTGAGTCTGCCTGTCTGTCTGTCTATCTACTATTAACCTTTAACCTTCTCTTCTGGGTGAGTCTGCCTGTCTGTCTGTCTATCTACTATTAACCTTTAACCTTCTCTTCTGGGTGAGTCTGCCTGTCTGTCTGTCTATCTACTATTGACCTTTAACCTTCTCTTCTGGGTGAGTCTGCCTGTCTGTCTATCTACTATTGACCTTTAACCTTCTCTTCTGGGTGAGTCTGCCTGTCTGTCTGTCTATCTACTATTAACCTTTAACCTTCTCTTCTGGGTGAGTCTGCCTGTCTGTCTGTCTATCTACTATTGACCTTTAACCTTCTCTTCTGGGTGAGTCTGCCTGTCTGTCTGTCTATCTACTATTGACCTTTAACCTTCTCTTCTGGGTGCGTCTGCCTGTCTATCTATCTACTATTGACCTTTAACCTTCTCTTCTGGGTGAGTCTGCCTGTCTGTCTATCTATCTACTATTGACCTTTAACCTTCTCTTCTGGGTGAGTCTGCCTGTCTGTCTATCTATCTACTATTGACCTTTAACCTTCTCTTCTGGGTGAGTCTGCCTGTCTGTCTATCTATCTACTATTGACCTTTAACCTTCTCTTCTGGGTGAGTCTGCCTGTCTGTCTGTCTATCTACTGTTGACCTTTAACCTTCTCTTCTGGGTGAGTCTGCCTGTCTGTCTGTCTATCTACTATTAACCTTTAACCTTCTCTTCTGGGTGAGTCTGCCTGTCTGTCTGTCTGTCTGTCTGTCTGTCTGTCTGTCTGTCTGTCTGTCTGTCTGTCTGTCTGTCTGTCTGTCTGTCTGTCTCTCTGTCTGTCTGTCTGCCTGCCTGCCTGCCTGCCTGCCTGTCTGCCTGCCTGTCTGTCTGTCTGTCTGTCTGTCTGCCTGTCTCTCTACATGGCAGAACGACATCTTCTTGGGCAGATGGAAGCTTAACTTGTCCTATATGTTGTAACAAAGCAGTCGATTCTATAGGTAGGCTTAACTCTTTGCATGTATGTACACTAAATTAACCTGAAACAATATCAACTGTGAAGTCATCTCTAACCCATCAGTGACTGACAGGCTCCTACTACAGGTCTATATTTGACAGTGCTAGGAATCTACTAGTTATCTGGTATTAAAAATTGTCTGTGTTCTGAATTGAAATAATTTAATTTAATGGAATTTATTTAAAAAGGGAAATTGATTTGAAAGGGAATTGTATTGACTGGTTTTGAATTCACCTGATATCTGTGCTGTGCTGTATCAGTTGGCAGGTGGAGTGGTGATGGCAGTGGGGGTGTGGACCCTGGTGGAGAAGAGCGACTACATCAGCCTCCTTAGCTCCAGCTACTACTCTGCCTCTGCCTACATTCTGATAGCTGCCGGGGCTATCGTTGTCTTCACTGGGATCATAGGCTGCTGCGCCACCCTGAAAGAGAAGAGGAGTCTGCTAATAGTGGTGAGAGGATCCTACATTCAACCAATCAATCAATCAATCAATCAATCAATCAATTCATTTATAAAGCCCTTTTCAAATCAGCAGTTATGACACAGAAATTAACACAGTGCCTGAAACTACGAACACATGCTCTAATGAAACAATCAAATGTAATGGTGCTCATCCACGTTGATACTTTCACTGCCTTTATAAACAGTACATATACTGTACATGACATTGGCACAGCTTCTTCTACACTCTCAGAAAATGCACACAAGGCACCTGAGGTATTACTTTCAGATCAAAAAATGATTTAATATAAACATTATAATCTGTTCACATATAAACTCCTGTCAATTAAATATCTGTCATTTTTCAGAGGCAGAAGAAAAAGGGCAACAAAAAAACGTATCACGGTGATATAAATATTAACGGATTTCAGCGTTTATATGCACACATAAAACCTAGCCTTGTTTTTGTTTACAGCGAAATATTATTATTATTATTATTACAAGTTTAGCCTAGCTACATGTTAATCTGTGTTGTTCTGACGGCCTTTAGATGTTATCTGTCCTGTCCAGCAGCGTGTGTATAAACCATAGAGATAGATAGACAACTCATCTTTGTATCTGCGCCATTGTGGAGTCTGTGACAGCACGGGCATTTTAAAAGTATTCAATTTTCTTCTTCTTTTGTGTTTGAAAAAAAAGCGTAAAGCTACTATTCCTGATTTACCGTCACATGCAGTGCTGAAGTCCTGAACCAAATCTTGTGTGTCATTCATGTATTGTGGCCACTAGATGGCATTGATATAACTTAAAGCCATTTACTAACCATAGCAACCCAATTTAAAGAAGACAATGTTCTGATTATTGGCTGATTGCTCCTAAACCGTAGTAATCCCCACCCGGTTGACTACTTTAAAATGGTGGAAGCCCTCAACGGAAATGTTCATGCTAAAACGGGTTATATAGTCCTCTCTCTAGCTCTGAGACATAAACAGAACCAGACGAAAATACGCTGTCAGAAATACACTGTGGTGTCATAAATATAAAGCATAATACTGCTGAGTGTATCTTTAAGAGTTTAGATATGGAGCATGAGTCACGAGAGTGGAATGAGGGGCATCACAGGCATGGTGGAGAGACAGAGGAGAGACAGAGGAGAAAGGAGGGGAGAGGAGAGAGGAGAGAGAGGGGCGAGAGAGGGGGGAGGGGAGAGGAGGCAGAGGAGGGAGAGGGGAGAGGGGGAGAGAGAGAGAGAGAGAGAGAGAGAGAGAGAGAGAGAGAGAGAGAGAGAGAGAGAGAGAGAGAGAGAGAGAGAGAGAGAGAGAGAGAGAGAGAGAGAGAGAGAGAGAGAGAGAGAGAGAGAGAGAGAGAGAGAGAGAGAGAGAGAGAGAGAGAGAGAGAGAGAGACAGAGAGACAGAGAGAGAGAGAGTGGGTAGAGGGCTTTGCATTGATTTGCAATGTAAACAATGAGAACCAGCCAGCCAGCCCCAGGAGAGCAACACAATTTGACCCAACCAAATAATGAGAAAACAAAAAGAGAATTACTTGACACATTGGAAAGAATTAACAAAAACACTGAGAAAACTAGAATGCTATTTGGCCCTAAACAGACAGTACGCAGTGGCAGAATTCACAAACTCGCTCACTGTATGACCTTATTACACACAGATATTGGCACGTTAAGTTGTTTTCAACCTCAGCTCACTATGGTCTGTTTTACATTATGAGGGAATGTATTTTTATTCTCCCATCACAGTATTTCATCTCTGTGTATGTCAGGCACCAGATTTAGCTGTAGTCCCTCTCTTCACTGTATTTCATGCTGTTATTTCTCTCTCTCTCTCTCTCTCTCTCTCTGTTCTCTTTCTCTGTCTCTCAATTCAATTTCAATTTCAATGTAAGGGCTTTATTGGCATGGGAAACGTATGTTAACATCGCCAAAGCAAGTGAAGTAGATAGTAAACAAAAGTGAAATAAACAATAAATATTAACAGTACACATTACACTCAGAAGTTCCAAAAGAATAAAGACATTTCAAATGTCATATTATGTATATATACAGTGTTGTAACAATGTGCAAATAGTTAAAATAAATCAACATAAATATGGGTTGTATTTACAATGGTGTTTGTTCTTCACTGGTTGCCCTTTTCTTGTGGCAACAGGTCACAAATCTTGCTGCTGTGATGGCACACTGTGGTTTTTCACCCAGTAGATAATGGAGTTTATCAAAATTGGGTTTGTTTTCAAATTCTTTGTGGATCGCTGTAATCTGAGGGAAATATGTGTCTCCAATATGGTCATACATTTGGCAGGAGGTTAGGAAGTGCAGCTCAGTTTCCACCTCATTTTGTGGGCAGTGTGCACATAGCCTGTCTTCTCTTGAGAGCCAGGCCTGCCTACGGTGGCCTTTCTCAATAGCAAGGCTATGCTCACTGAGTCTGTACATAGTCAAAGCTTTCATTACGTTTGGGTCAGTCACAGTGGTCAGGTATTCTGCCACTGTGTACTCTCTGTTTAGGGCCAAATAGCATTCTAGTTTGCTCTGTTTTTTTGTTTGTTCTTTCCAATGTGTCAAGTAATTCTCTTTTTGTTTTCTCATGATTTGGTTGGGTCTAATTGTGTTGTTGTTGTTGTTGTTGTTGTTGTTGTCCTGGGGCTCTGTGGGGTCTGTTTGTGTTTGTGAACAGAGCCCTAGGACCAGCTTACTTAGGGGACTCTTCTCCAAGTTCATCTCTCTGTAGGTGATGGCTTTGTGATGGAAGGTTTGGGAATCGCTTCCTTTTAAGTGGTTATAGAATTCAAAGGCTCTTTTCTGGATATTGATAATTAGCGGGTATTGGCCTAATTCTGCTCTGCATGCATTATTTGGTGTTTTACGTTGTACACAGAGGATGTTTTTGCAGAATTCTGCATGCAGAGTCTCAATTTGGTGTTTGTCCCATTTTGTGAATTCTTGGTTGGTGAGCGGACCCCAGACCTCACAACCATAAAGGGCAATGGGTTCTATAACTGATTCAAGTATTTTTAGCCAGATCCTAATTGGTATGTCAAATTTTATGTTCCTTTTGGTGGCATAGAAGGCCCTTCTTGCCTTGTCTCTCAGATCGTTCACAGCTTTGTGGAAGTTACCTGTGGCGCTGATGTTTAGGCCGAGGTATGTATAGTTTTTTGTGTGCTCTTGGGCAACGGTGTCTAGATGGAATTAGTATTTGTGGTCCTGGCAACTGGACCTTTTTTGGAACACCATTATTTTTGTCTTACTGAGATTTACTGTGAGGGCCCAGGTCTGACAGAATCTTTGCAGAAGATCTAGGTGCTGCTGTAGGCCCTACTTGGTTGGTGACAGAAGCACCAGATCATCAGCAAACAGAAGACATTTGACTTCAGATTCTAGTAGGGTGAGGCCGGGTGCTGCAGACTGTTCTAGTGCCCTCGCCAATTCGTTGATATAAATGTTGAAGAGGGTGGGGCTTAAACTGCATCCCTGTCTCACCCCACGGCCCTGTGGAAAGAAATGTGTGTGTTTTTTGCCAATTTTAACCACACACTTGTTGTTTGTGTACAGTGGGGAAAAAAAGTATTTAGTCAGCCACCAATTGTGCAAGTTCTCCCACTTAAAAAGATGAGAGAGGCCTGTAATTATTTGCAAATTATGGTGGAAAATAAGTATTTGGTCAATAACAAAAGTTTCTCAATACTTTGTTATATACCCTTTGTTGGCAATGACACAGGTCAAACGTTTTCTGTAAGTCTTCACAAGGTTTTCACACACTGTTGCTGGTATTTTGGCACATTCCTCCATGCAGATCTCCTCTAGAGCAGTGATGTTTTGGGGCTGTCGCTGGGCAACACGGACTTTCAACTCCCTCCAAAGATTTTCTATGGGGTTGAGATCTGGAGACTGGCTAGGCCACTCCAGGACCTTGAAATGCTTCTTACGAAGCCACTCCTTCGTTGCCCGGGCGGTGTGTTTGGGATCATTGTCATGCTGAAAGACCCAGCCACGTTTCATCTTCAATGCCCTTGCTGATGGAAGGAGGTTTTCACTCAAAATCTCACGATACATGGCCCCATTCATTCTTTCCTTTACACGGATCAGTCGTCCTGGTCCCTTTGCAGAAAAACAGCCCCAAAGCATGATGTTTCCACCCCCATGCTTCACAGTAGGTATGGTGTTCTTTGGATGCAACTCAACATTCTTTGTCCTCCAAACACGACGAGTTGAGTTCTATTTTGGTTTCATCTGACCATATGGCATTCTCCCAATCCTCTTCTGGATCATCCAAATGCACTCTAGCAAACTTCAGACGGGCCTGGACATGTACTGGCTTAAGCAGGGGGACACGTCTGGCACTGCAGGATTTGAGTCCCTGGCGGCGTAGTGTGTTACTGATGGTAGGCTTTGTTACTTCGGTCCCAGCTCTCTGCAGGTCATTCACTAGGTCCCCCCGTGTGGTTCTGGGATTTTTGCTCACCGTTCTTGTGATCATTTTGACCCCACGGGGTGAGCTCTTGCGTGGAGCCCCAGATCGAGGGAGATTATCAGTGGTCTTGTATGTCTTCCATTTCCTAATAATTGCTCCCACAGTTGATTTCTTCAAACCAAGCTGCTTACCTATTGCAGATTCAGTCTTCCCAGCCTGGTGCAGGTCTACAATGTTGTTTCTGGTGACCTTTGACAGCTCTTTGGTCTTGGCCATAGTGGAGTTTGGAGTGTGACTGTTTGAGGTTGTGGACAGGTGTCTTTTATACTGATAACAAGTTCAAACAGGTGCCATTAATACAGGTAACGAGTGGAGGACAGAGGAGCCTCTTAAAGAAGAAGTTACAGGTCTGTGAGAGCCAGAAATCTTGCTTGTTTGTAGGTGACCAAATACATAATACCCATACATCTCCGTTACCCATACACGTAGATAGCTCTTCGTGTTGTTGTTTGTTTAGTGTTTTCCAATTTTCCCAGAAGTGGTTAGAGTCTATGGATTCTTCAATTACATTGAGCTGATTTCTGACATGCTGTTCCTTCTTTTTCCGTAGTGTATTTCTGTATTGTTTTAGTGATTCTCTCTCTCTCTCTCTTTCGGTTATCTCTCTCTGTTCTCTCTCTCTCTGTTACTCTATCTCTGCCCTCTCTGTTCTCTCTCTCTGTTCTCACTCCCACCATAGTATTTCATTGTTACTCTCTCTCTCTCTCTCTCTCTCTCTCTCTCTCTCTTCTCTCCCACCTTAGTATTTCATTATGTTTCTCTCTCTCTCTCTCTCTCTGTTCTCACTCCCACCATAGTATTTCATTATGTTACTCTCTCTCTCTCTCTCTCTCTCTCTCTCTCTCTCTCTCTCTCTCTCTCTCTCTCTCTCTCTCTCTCTCTCTCTCTCTCTCTCTCTCTCTCTCTCTCTCTCTCTCTCTCTCTCTCTCTCTCTCTCTCTGTTCTCTCCCACCATAGTATTTCATTATGTTACTCTCTCTCTCTGTTCTCTCCCATAGTATTTAATCCTGCTACTCCTCATCTTCTTGCTGGAGATTGTATCTGGAGTTCTGGCCTACATCCACTACCAGGAGGTAAGTCTATACCAGCGTTTCCCAAACTTGGTCCTGGGGACCCCAAGGGGTGCACATTTAGTTTTTTTTGCACTAGTGCTACACAGTTGATTAATGTAATGAACTCATCATCAAGCTTCGATTATTTGAATCAGCTGTGTAGCGCTAGACAAAAACAATAATGTGCACCCCTTTGGGGAACCCTGAGTTTGAGGAACGCTCTCTTATACAATATTACAAGACCTGACTTCAAATACTATTTGAAATCATTCCAAATAGTTTATCTGATTGAACTTGCCTGTCCTAATGGAACCAATAGAAAAGTGCAAATCCTACCGCCTGGCACTCCGTGCAGGCTAAAGCATACGCTCAAAGTATCCAAAAGATTTCAAATAGTATTTGAACCCAGGTCTGCACATTACTAACACTGTACTAGTTACGCATAGCTGCTGCAACCCAGTGGGCGTCCCAAATGGCACCCTATTCCTTACATAGTGCACTACTTTAGACCAGAGCCCTGTGGGTAAGTGATCAAAAGTAGTGCACTATATAGGGAATAGGGTGCTATTTGGGATGCAGACTGGGTCTGGCCTTTATCCATTGGCAGGAGGTAAGGTCTTAAAAAACCATGTTCTCCTCAGACAGGCGGGTATCATCAGTATAACCTGACCTCTTCTTACCAGACCTGGGATCAAATGCTATTTTTTAAAATCGTTGAAATATTTTGAGCGTTTGCTTTAGCCTGCCTGGAGTGCAAGGTGGGTAAGGGTGTACCGTTTTGGGACTTTTCTATCAGTTCGATTGTGAAAGTTAAGCTCAATCAAGCACAGAGGCAGTGTTTGAAATGACTTCCAGTAGTGTTTGAAAATGCAGGTCTGCCTCTTGCCAGTTGGTAACACCAGACTCACCACTCCACCTGTAACGTATACGCAGGGAGTCAGGAAGCAGGTGCAGAAGGTGAGTTTAATAATAATAATCATGAAGATAGTTCAAAACAGGAGCAGCGTACTGAATGTAACCAAAACCAATACTGCCTGAAGACTGAGGCTACTGAGGGCTATATGACGGGAGAGTAACCAGGGTGGTGATGAAGTCCAGGTGTGTGGAAAGATGGGGAGCAGGTGTGCACAATGATGGTTGCCAGGTGTGTGCAATGTGGGTTGCCAGGACCGGTGGTTAGAAGACCGGAGATGTCAAGCGCCGGAGGGAGGAAGCAGGCGTGACAGTAACATGATACTAGATGTTTGGTTTCCTTCTAGGGCAACAGTTTAGTCAAGGTTTATACCGTAACATTTTAAAACTATCACCATTCAACAAGTAGGCTACCGTTACTTGTTACAGTTGATTCCTGAAATACACACGGCATTGTTTATAGGTATATCAAGATTATATGACTATGGCAAGAAGGACTATTTGAAGCTGTAG
This sequence comes from Coregonus clupeaformis, assembly GCF_020615455.1. Lineage (NCBI taxonomy): Eukaryota > Metazoa > Chordata > Actinopteri > Salmoniformes > Salmonidae > Coregonus > Coregonus clupeaformis. The sequence goes on from NC_059217.1 coordinate 47,750,514, forward strand.
CATGATTAATCATAGTTATTTCATGTAGGATATAGTTCCATCCATGTGGATAATTTAGTATCAGACTAGTAAACAACTGCATTCTGAGCTCATTCAGTCATTAACACTTATTGACAAACCACTGTAGTGTATGACCCAAAACTAGCTTGTATGACCCAAAACTAGCTTGTATGACCCAAAACTTTCTCTTATGACCCAAAACTAGCTTGTATGACCCAAAACTTTCTCTTATGACCCAAAACTTGCTTGTATGACCCAAAACTTTCTCTTATGACCCAAAACTTGCTTGTATTATCTAAAACTTTCTCTTATGACCCAAAACTAGCTTGTATAACCCAAAACTTTCTCTTATGACCCAAAACTTGCTTGTATTATCTAAAACTTTCTCTTATGACCCAAAACTTGCTTGTATGACCCAAAACTTGCTTGTATTATCTAAAACTTTCTCTTATGACCCAAAACTTGCTTGTATGACCCAAAACTTGCTTGTATTATCTAAAACTTTCTCTTATGACCCAAAACTTGCTTGTATGACCTAAAACTTGTTTGTATTATCTAAAACTTTCTCTTATGACCCAAAACTTGCTTGTATGACCTAAAACTTTCTTGTATGACCCAAAACTTTCTCTTATGACCTAAAACGTTCTTGTATTATTAAAAACGTTCTTGTATTATCAAAAACGTTCTTGTATTAACTAAAACTTTCTTGTATTATCTAAAACTTTTCTTGTACTATCTAAAACGTTCTTATAAGAACTAGTGCATGAAATAATAACTCCTGAATAACACGTCATCTTCCTGCACGTCTTTTTTCCCATAATCCTTTCATATTGCTATTTTTTCTTCTTCCTTCTCTCTAGTGTTTCCCTTTCTGCCAGCAGGTAATCATCCTCCTGTTTTCCTTCCACCTTTCTATCAAACTCTGTTTCTCTGATCTCACTGTTCAAAATATTATTCTCTGTTATTTCTGAGCCAGTCACATCTCTTTTACTGCTCTATGAACAATAAAGATACATCTGGGCCTTGTTCGAATACCAGGGTTGGGGTCAATTCTAATTAATGAACGTTCTATTCAGGGCCGGCTCCAGCATTTTGGGGGCCCTAAGCGAGATTTTGTTGGAGGGCCCCCCCCCACCTCGCTGCAAAACACGTTAGTGGCCCCCCTTTTGACGGCGGGGCCACTAACGTTAATTTCCTACAATTCTACACATTTTGGCATGGGGCGAAGATAACATTTTAGCAATTTTATAACAACTTTTATGCAATTCTACTCATTTTGCCATGGGGTGGAGAGAAATTTTAGCAGTTTTAAAACTAATTCCATACAATTCTACACATTTTGCAATATACGTGTGCCATGTTTATACATACTTTGGTCAGGGGCCTCCTAGTGGCCGGGGTCACTAAGCAACAGCTATCAGGTTCACAGGCACAGGAAATCATTTCTCTGTCTTGATGGGCCAGAAAATGTGACGTGTCGCTCCCCATGCAAATGAACGACTTCCTGTGTCTGTGAACCTCACAGCTGCACTTGCAGTAGCGCAGATGAATCCGGATAACCAAAGCAGTTGATGTTGCGCTGATCACAGAGCTGTATAAAATACATTTCAGTTGGAACCGGTCCAGGTCCAGTCACCTAAAAAAGGGGACTTAACGTTTAGTTAAAGTCATTCAATTCAGGAAGTGATTTGAATTTCAAAAATTTAAATAAAAAGCTTCTCGTTTTCAGTTTATTGAGAAATCATTTAAAATAAATGATATTTGTTTTAATACTGAATTCGATTGTAATTGACCCCAACCCTGTTGAACCCTGTCCTTCCTCCTTTACAGTAATCACTAACTTGACGTGACTGGATTAGTGTTAGTTCCCACTGCATCACCTTTCGTAGACGGTCCTGTGTCTGTCTCTCCACAGCTGGATAAGGAGCTGCAGCACAACCTGAAGGAGACCATGGTTCAGAAATACCAGCAGCCTGGAGAGGGGAGCGTCACCAGTGCAGTGGACAAGCTGCAGCAGGAGGTATGATGACGTTCCATACCCATGTGTCAAGCCACCCATGTGTCATTCAGATAGAAGTCATGGTTTAGTCTAACTCGGTTTGGAGAGAATATTGTAACGAATCTGACATTGATAAGACGGATAACTTCTCCCCCGAGGGAGCGTGGGTTACTGGTGCGTCACATTAAATACATCACATTGAATACATCACATTATATACATCACATTGAATACATCACATTAAATACATCACATTATATACATCACATTATATGCATCACATTATTTGCATCACATTATATGCATCACATTATATACATCACATTATATACATCACATTAAATACATCACATTATATACATCACATTATATACATCACATTATATGCATCATATTATATGCATCATATTAAATACATCACATTAAATACATCACATTATATACATCACATTAAATACATCACATTAAATACATCACATTTTATACATCACATTAAATACATCACATTAAATACAGTGGGGGAAAAAAGTATTTAGTCAGCCACCAATTGTGCAAGTTCTCCCACTTAAAAAGATGAGAGAGGCCTGTAATTTTCATCATAGGTACACGTCAACTATGACAGACAAAATGAGAAGAAAAAAAATCCTGAAAATCACATTGTAGGATTTTTAATGAATTTATTTGCAAATTATGGTGGAAAATAAGTATTTGGTCAATAACAAAAGTTTCTCAATACTTTGTTATATACCCTTTGTTGGCAATGACACAGGTCAAACGTTTTCTGTAAGTCTTCACAAGGTTTTCACACACTGTTGCTGGTATTTTGGCCCATTCCTCCATGCATATCTCCTCTAGAGCAGTGATGTTTTGGGGCTGTCGCTGGGCAACACAGACTTTCAACTCCCTCCAAAGATTTTCTATGGGGTTGAGATCTGGAGACTGGCTAGGCCACTCCAGGACCTTGAAATGCTTCTTACGAAGCCACTCCTTCGTTGCCCGGGCGGTGTGTTTGGGATCATTGTCATGCTGAAAGACCCAGCCACGTTTCATCTTCAATGCCCTTGCTGATGGAAGGAGGTTTTCACTCCAAATATCACAAAACATGGCCCCATTCATTATTTCCTTTACACAGATCAGTGGTCCTGGTCCCTTTGCAGAAAAACAGCCCCAAAGCATGATGTTTCCACCCCCATGCTTCACAGTAGGTATGGTGTTCTTTGGATGCAACTCAGCATTATTTGTCCTCCAAACACGACGAGTTGAGTTTTTACCAAAAAGTTATATTTTGGTTTCATCTGACCATATGACATTCTCCCAATCCTCTTCTGGATCATCCAAATGCACTCTAGCAAACTTCAGAAGGGCCTGGACATGTACTGGCTTAAGCAGGGGGACACATCTTGCACTACAGGATTTGAGTCCCTGGCGGCGTAGTGTGTTACTGATGGTAGGCTTTGTTACTTTGGTCCCAGCTCTCTGCAGGTCATTCACTAGGTCCCCCCGTGTGGTTCTGGGATTTTTGCTCACCGTTCTTGTGATCATTTTGACCCCACGGTGTGAGATCTTGCGTGGAGCACCAGATCGAGGGAGATTATCAGTGGTCTTGTATGTTTTCCATTTCCTAATAATTGCTACCACAGTTGATTTCTTCAAACCAAGCTGCTTACCTATTGCAGATTCAGTCTTCCCAGCCTGGTGCAGGTCTACAATTTTGTTTCTGGTGTCCTTTGACAGCTCTTTGGTCTTGGCCATAGTGGAGTTTGGAGTGTGACTGTTTGAGGTTGTGGACAGGTGTCTTTTATTCTGATAACAAGTTCAAACAGGTGCCATTAATACAGATAACGAGTGGAGGACACAGGAGCCTCTTAAAGAAGAAGTTACAGGTCTGTGAGAGCCAGAAATCTTGCTTGTTTGTAGGTGACCAAATACTTATTTTCCACCATAATTTGCAAATAAATTCATTAAAAATCCTACAATGTGATTTTCTGGATTTTTTTTCCTCATTTTGTCTGTCATAGTTGACGTGTACCTATGATGAAAATTACATGCCTCTCTCATCTTTTTAAGTGGGAGAACTTGCACAATTGGTGGCTGACTAAATACTTTTTTTCCCCACTGTACATCACATTAAATACATCACATTATGTACATCACATTAAGTCTCTCTCCTCTCTCTCTCTCTCTCTCTCTCTCTCTCTTCTCTCTCTCTCTCTGTCTGTCTCTGTATTTCAGGGCTTTATTGCCATGGGAAACATATGTTAACATTGCCAAAGCAAGTGAAATAGATAAACAAAAGTGAAATAAACAATAAATATTAACAGTAAACATTACACCATCAAAAGTTCCAAAAGAATAAAGACATTTCAAATGTCATATTATGTATATATACAGTGTTGTAACAACGTGCAAATAGTTAAAGTACAAATGGGAAAATAAATAAACATAAATATGGGTTGTATTTACAATGGTGTTTGTTCTTCACTGGTTGCCCTTTTCTTGTGGCAACAGGTCACAAATCTTGCTGCTGTGATGGCACACTGTGGTATTTCATCTATTAGATATGGGAGTTTATCAAAATTGGATTTGTTTTCGAATTCTTTGTGGGTCTGTGTAATCTGAGGGAAATATGTGTCTCTAATATGGTCATATATTTGGCAGGAGGTTAGGAAGTGCAGCTCAGTTTCCACCTCATTTTGTGGGCAGTGGGCACATAGCCTGTCTTCTCTTGAGAGCCAGGTCTGCCTACGGCGGCCTTTATCAATAGCAAGGCTATGCTCACTGAGTCTGTACATAGTCAAAGCTTTCTTTAAGTTTGGGTCAGTCACAGTGGTCAGGTATTCTGCCACTGTGTACTCTCTGTTTAGGGCCAAATAGCATTCTAGTTTGCTCTGTTTTTTGTTTGTTCTTTCCAATGTGTCAAGTAATTCTCTTTTTGTTTTCTCATGATTTGGTTGTGTCTAATTGTGTTGTTGTCCTGGGGCTCTGTGGGGTCTGTTTGTGTTTGTGAACAGAGCCCCAGGACCAGCTTGCTTAGGGGACTCTTCTCCAGGTTCATCTCTCTGTAGGTGATGGCTTTGTTATGGAAGGTTTGGGAATCGCTTCCTTTTAGGTGGTTGTAGAATATAACGGCTCTTTTCTGGATTTTGATAATTAGCGGGTATCGGCTCTGCATGCATTATTTGGTGTTTTACATTGTACACTGAGGATATTTTTGCAGAATTCTGCATGTAGAGTCTCAATTTGGTGTTTGTCCCATTTTGTGAATTCTTTGTTGGTGAGCGGACCCCAGACCTCACAACCATAAAGAGCAATGGGTTCTGTAATTATAAGTATTTTTAGCCAGATCCGAATTGGTATGTCGAATTGTATGTTCCTTTTGATGGCATAGAAGGCCCTTCTTGCCTTGTCTCTCAGATCGTTCACAGCTTTGTGGAAGTTACCTGTGGCGCTGATGTTTAGGCCGAGGTATGTATCGTTTTTGTGTGCTCTAGGGCAATGGTGTCTAGATGGAATTTGTATTTGTGGTCCTGGCAACTGGACCTTTTTTGGAACACCATTATTTTTGTCTTACTGAGATTTACTGTCAGTACTCAGGTCTGACAGAATCTTTGCAGAAGATCTAGGTGCTGCTGTAGGCCATCCTAGGTTGGGGACAGAAGCACCAGATCATCAGCAAACAGTAGACATTTGACTTCAGATTCTAGTAGGGTGAGGCCGGGTGCTGCAGACTGTTCTAGTGCCCTCGCCAATTCATTGATTTACATGTTGAAGAGGGTGGGGCTTAAACTGCATCCCCGTCTCACCCCACGGCCCTGTGGAAAGAAATCTGTTTGTTTTCTGCCAATTTTAATCGCACACTTGTTGTTTGTGTACATGGATTTTATAATCTCGTATGTTTTTCCCCCAACATCACTTTCCATCAATTTGTATAGCAGAACCTCATGCCAAATTTTGTCAAAAGCATTTCTGAAATCAACAAAGCTTGAGAAGACTTTGCCTTTGTTTTGTTTTGTTTGTTTGTCAATTAGGGTGTGCAGGGTGAATACGTGGTCTGTCGTACGGTAATTTGGTAAAAAGCCAATTTGACATTTGCTCAGTACATTGTTTTCACTGAGGAAATGTACGAGTCTGCTGTTAATGATAATGCAGAGGATTTTGCCAAGGTTGCTGTTGACGCATATCCCACGGTAGTTATTGGGGTCAAATTTGTCTCCACTTTTGTGGATTGGGGTGATCAGTCCTTGGTTTCAAATATCTCTGTTCTCTCTCTCAGTTTAAGTGTTGTGGCAGTAACAGCTCATCAGACTGGTCAGACAGCGTGTGGATCCTGACACCTGGCAATGACAGACTGGTCCCAGACAGCTGCTGCAAGACACCCAGTAACCTCTGTGGCCAGAGAGACCACCCTTCTAATATCTACAAGGTGGAGGTGAGTAGGGCCACACACACACACACACACACACACACACACACACACACACACACACACACACACACACACACACACACACACACACACACACACACACACACACACACACACACACACACACACACACACACACACACACACACACACACACACACAGACACACACACACCAGACAATAAACAATATCTACAAGGTAATATGTCTTCCATCTCGTCGTCTCTCTTTAGGGAGGGTGCATCACTAAGTTGGAGGAGTTCATTCTGAGCCAGCTGCAGATCCTTGCAGCAGTGGGGATCGGGATCGCCTTCCTCCAGGTAGCACCGAAACTTACCATACATTAATGTAGACTTGGGGTAACTTAGTAACATTAATGTAGACTTGGGGTAACTTAGTAACATTAATGTAGACTTGGGGTAACTTAGTAACATTAATGTAGACTTGGGGGTAACTTAGTAACATTAATGTAGACTTGGGGTAACTTAGTAACATTAATGTAGACTTGGGGTAACTTAGTAACATTAATGTAGACTTGGGGTAACTTAGTAACATTAATGTAGACTTGGGGTAACTTAGTAACATTAATGTAGACTTGGGGTAACTTAGTAACATTAATGTAGACTTGGGGTAACTTACCATACATTAATGTAGACTTGGGGTAACTTAGTAACATTAATGTAGACTTGGGGTAACTTAGTAACATTAATGTAGACTTGGGGTAACTTAGTAACATTAATGTAGACTTGGGGTAACTTATTAACATTAATGTAGACTTGGGGTAACTTAGTAACATTAATGTAGACTTGGGGTAACTTAGTAACATTAATGTAGACCTGGGGTAACTTAGTAACATTAATGTAGACCTGGGGTAACTTAGTAACATTAATGTAGACTTGGGGTAACTTAGTAACATTAATGTAGACTTGGGGTAACTTAGTAACATTAATGTAGACTTGGGGTAACTTACCATACATTAATGTAGACTTGGGGTAACTTAGTAACATTAATGTAGACTTGGGGTAACTTAGTAACATTAATGTAGACTTGGGGTAACTTAGTAACATTAATGTAGACTTGGGGTAACTTAGTAACATTAATGTAGACTTGGGGTAACTTAGTAACATTAATGTAGACTTGGGGTAACTTAGTAACATTAATGTAGACTTGGGGTAACTTAGTAACTTTAATGTAGACTTTCTCTCAGCTCATAGGGGTGATTCTTGTTTGCTGCCTATATCGAAGTCTGAAGGAGGAGTCGTACTGAGCATCGCTGATGTCACAACAACAACAGCAAGAAGACAACAACAACAACAACAACAACAATATATTTCCTAGTATTTAGATATGCTTTCTCTATGTCTTGGACGCTACGTACGTCTCATGTAGATATGTTTTGTGTTGTAGTCATTTTTTTCAAAGACAAAATGAACCCATGTTGAAGTTTTGGTAAGGCAGGCAACAGGCAGGAAGGAAGGCAGACAGACAGGCAGACAGGCAGACAGGCAGACAGACAGACAGACAGACAGGCAGACAGGCAGACAGACAGACAGACAGACAGACAGACAGACAGACAGACAGACAGACAGACAGACAGACAGGCAGGCAGGCAGGCAGGCAGGCAGACAGGCAGCAGACAGACAGGCAGCAGGCAGAAAGGCAGAAAGGCCAGCAGGCTGTGGGCCAGCCAGTCTTATAGAGTTGGATAGCGTCTACCCTGTATTCTTGTATTAGTTTCCATTCCATGTTTTATTTTCTCTTCCGGCCATAACATGATGCATCCACCACCATGCATGAACATATGGAGAGTGATGCATCCACCACCATGCATGAACATATGGAGAGTGATGCATCCACCACCATGCATGAACATATGGAGAGTGATGCATCCACCACCATGCATGAACATATGGAGAGTGTTACTCAGTAATGTGTTGTATTGGATTTGCCCCAAACATAACACTTTGTATTCAGGACAAAAATGTCATTGCTTTGCCACGTTGTTTTTGCAGTATTACTTTAGTGCCTTGTTGCAAACAGGATGCATATTTTGGGGATATTTGTTTTTTGGCTTCCTTCTTTACACTCTGTCAATTAGGTTAGTATTGTGGACAAACTACAATGTCGTTGATCCATCCTCAGTTTTCTCCGATCACAGCCATTAAACTCTGTAACTGTTTTAACGTCATCATTGGCCTCATGGTGAAATCCCTGAGCAGTTTCCTTCCTCTCAGGCAACTGAGTTAGGAAGGACGCCTGTATCTTTGTAGTGACTGGGTGTATTGATACACCATCCAAAGTGTAATTAATAACTTCACCATGCTCAAAGGGATATTCAATGTCTGCTTTTATTATTTTTAGCCTTCTACCAATAGGTGCCCTTCTTTGCGAGGCATTGGAAAACCTCCCTGGTCTTTGTAGTTTAATCTGTGTTTGAAATGTACTGCTCAACAGGGACCTTACAGATGATTGTATGTGTGGGGTACAGAGATGATGTAGTCATTCAAAAATAATGTTAAACACTATTATTCCACACAGAATGAGTCCATGCAACTTAATATGTGACTTGTTAAGCACATTTTTACTCCTGGACTTATTTAGGCTTGCCATAACGAAGTGGTTGAATACTTATTGACTTATTTAAGCTTTTCATTTTTTATTAATTTGTAGGAATTTTGAATAACATAATTCCACTTTGACGTTATGGGGTATTGTGTGTAGGCCAGTGAGAAAAATCGCAATTTAATCCATTTTAAATTCAGGCTGTAACACAACAAAATGGGGAAAAAGTCAAGGGGTGTGAATAATTTCTGAAGGCCCCATGACCTTAGCTAAAAAGGCGAGTTTTAGGCCTTATGTAGGGTTATATTGGAGCTGTTTATGCAGAAGTTCAAAGGAGTCTGTTACATTTGTTTATTTAGCATAGCTTTTTTGCCTTATGTTCAAAAAATGTATTTTCAGATTGTTATAAATCGGCTTATTTGCATTGTTTTATCCATTCACTTTTTATTTAGAAATTCGTTCAGAGAAAGAAAACGTGTGTTGAACTGTCATCAGCTAAATGAAACGGAGGTTGTACTGTCATTGGCTGGATTTCCAAATCACTTCCTGTTTTCATTTTTAAAATGGTTAATAAGTTCTCATATTATGCAGTACGATTGCGGATTTTCTTTTTTCAAAAGACATTCTAAACTTTGGGATCTGTGCTGTACAACTGTTTTTCACAGTATTGCAACCACCTTTTAAAAAATCTATTGATAATTTCACATACTTTTATTTGTAATGTTGTATTATTCATACCAGCATTTCTTTAGTAAGTTTACACCAATACTGGTATGTTGAAAGCTATTGTTGAGGCTATTTTTAAAGAAATACACTTTTAATAAAATACAAATATATGTAATTGAAATTACTCAAGAGTCTACAAAACTTAAATTGGTCTATTGTGCTAATAACGGGTTTAATACAGAGTGCTGGTGACTCCTTACTCCACCCACTCCATACAATACACTGCATATGAAAAATACTCTATGCGTTCTCTCCATATATTTTAGTGAGTCTGTCGAGGAAAATTTAAATTAAAGATACACCGAATTTAAAGTGATGGCTTTAGATAAATGTACTGAAAACTCCATGTGAAAATCTGTTGGCCAGAAAGTGGGAGGGTTTTCAGCGGTTGAATTAGATGTTTTCAGCACTGCAAGGGAACATCAACCGCAAAGCCCATTACGCACTTTCCTATGCACTTCTCATTAGCTGGTATTCAGACTTTCCTTATGAAGGTGCATAGCGGGCTTTGCAGGTGTGGTTCCCTTGCGCTGTCACCTGTGCAACTAGAGGAAAAACAACTCTAGACCACCTTTACTCCACACACAGAGATGCATACAAAGCTCTCCCTCACCCTCCATTTGGCAATACGGAAGTGGTTCGATGAAGCGGATGCTAAGCTACAGGACTGTTTAGCTAGCACAGACTGGAATATGTTCCAGGATTCATCCGATGGCATTGAGGAGTATACCACATCAGTCACTGGCTCATTAATAAGTTCATCGACGACGACGTCCCCACAGTGACTGTACGTACATATCCCAACCAGAAGCCATGGATTACAGGCAACATCTGCACTGATCTAAAGGCTAGAGCTGCCGCTTTCAAGGAACGGGACACTAATCTGGATGCTTATAAGAAATCCCGCTACGCCCTCCGATGAACCATCAAACAGGCAAAGCATCAATACAGAACTAAGATCGAATCCTACTACACCTGCTCTGACGCTCGTCGGATGTGGCAGGGCTTGCAAACTAAGGGAAACCCAGCCGAGCGCTGCCCAGAGACGCAAGCCTACTAGACGAGCTAAATGCCTTCTATGCTCGCTTCGAGGCAAGCAACACTGAACCATGCGTGAGAGCACCAGCTGTTCCAGACAACTGTGTGATCACGCTCTCCATAGCCGATGTAAGTAAGACCTTTAAACAAGTTAACATTCAAAAGGCCGCAGGACAGACGGATCACCAGGATGTGTACTCAGAGGATGCGCTGACCAACTGGCAAGTGTCTTCCTTGACATTTTCAACTTCTCCCTAACCCAGTCTGTAATACCTACATGTTTCAAGCAGACCACCATAGTCCCTGTGCCCAAAAACACCAAGGTAACTTGTCTAAATGACTATAATAATAATATGCCATTTAGCAGACGCTTTTATCCAAAGCGACTTACAGTCATGCGTGCATACATTGTTTTTGTGTATGGGTGGTCCCGGGGATCGAACCCACTACCTTGGCGTTACAAGCGCCGTGCTCTACCAGCTGTGCTACAGAGGACCACCAACCCCACAGCACTCACATCTGTAGCCAGGAAATGCTTTGAAAGGCTGGTCATGGCTCACATCAACACCATCATCCCAGAAACCCTGGACCCACTCCAATTCGCATACCGCCCAAACAGATCCACAGATGACGCAATCTCTATTGCAATCCACACTGCCCTTTCCCTCCTGGAAAAAAGGAACACCTACGTGAGAATGCTGTTCATTGACTACAGCTCAGCGTTCAACACCATAGTGCCCTCAAAGCTCATCACTAAGCTAAGGACCTGGGACTAAACACCTCCGTCTGCAACTGGATCCTGACATTCTGCCCCCAGGTGGTGAAGGTAGGCTACAACACCATCAACACGGGTACATGCTTAGTCCCCTCCTGTAGTTCCTGTTCACCCACGACTGCGTGGCCGCGCACGACTCCAACACAATCATCAAGTTTGCCGATGACACTAGTCCCTACCCCTAGCCCCTACACCAGGGATGGGCAACTCCCGTCCTCGGGGGCCTGATTGGTGTCACACTTTTTGCCCTTAGCCCCACCAATAATCATCTAATCATGATCTTCAGTTTAGAATGCAATTAGTTTAATCATCTGTGTTTGCTAGAGATGGGGAAAAGTATGTGACATCCCTCTGGCCCCTGAGGACTGGAGCTGCCCATCCCATAAGAGGAACACTTTTCTATAAGTTTGCTGATTTGAATGTGACACTTAATTCAAGTGGCCACACAAAGGCCTACTATTAACTACTACTACTATTAACTAATGTAATAATATTGTCAAACATTGTTGCATGGTTTTATGAGAGCTTGTTTTACATTGCACTGCTGTGTCTGTGCCTACCAAACCCACTGTGTCTGTACCTACCAAACCCACTGTGTCTGTACCTACCAGACCCACTGTGTCTGTGCCTACCAGAGCCACTGTGTCTGTACCTACCAAACCCACTGTGTCTGTGCCTACCAAACCCACTGTGTCTGTACCTACCAAACCCACTGTGTCTGTACCTACCAAACCCACTGTGTCTGTGCCTACCAAACCCACTGTGTCTGTACCTACCAAACCCACTGTGTCTGTACCTACCAGAGCCACTGTGTCTGTACCTACCAGAGCCAGTGTGTCTGTACCTACCAGAGCCAGTGTGTCTGTACCTACCAAACCCATTGTGTCTGTACCTACCAGACCCACTGTGTCTGTACCTACCAGAGCCAGTGTGTCTGTACCTACCAGAGCCAGTGTGTCTGTACCTACCAAACCCACTGTGTCTGTACCTACCAGACCCACTGTGTCTGTACCTACCAGAGCCAGTGTGTCTGTGCCTACCAGACCCACTGTGTCTGTACCTACCAGAGCCAGTGTGTCTGTGCCTACCAGAGCCAGTGTGTCTGTGCCTACCAGAGCCAGTGTGTCTGTACCTACCAGAGCTAGTGTGTCTGTGCCTACCAGAGCCAGTGTGTCTGTGCCTACCAGAGCCAGTGTGTCTGTACCTACCAGAGCTAGTGTGTCTGTGCCTACCAGAGCCAGTGTGTCTGTGCCTACCAGAGCCAGTGTGTCTGTGCCTACCAGAGCCAGTGTGTCTGTGCCTACCAGAGCCAGTGTGTCTGTACCTACCAGAGCCAGTGTGTCTGTACCTACCAGAGCCAGTGTGTCTGTACCTACCAGAGCCAGTGTGTCTGTACCTACCAGAGCCAGTGTGTCTGTACCTACCAGAGCCAGTGTGTCTGTACCTACCAAACTCACTGTGTCTGTGCCTACCAGACCCACTGTGTCTGTACCTGCCAAACCCACTGTGTCTGTACCTACCAGAGCCAGTGTGTCTGTACCTACCAGAGCCAGTGTGTCTGTACCTACCAGAGCCAGTGTGTCTGTTCCTACCAGAGCCAGTGTGTCTGTACCTACCAGAGCCAGTGTGTCTGTACCTACCAGAGCCAGTGTGTCTGTACCTACCAGGGCCAGTGTGTCTGTACCTACCAGAGCCAGTGTGTCTGTACCTACCAAACCCACTGTGTCTGTACCTACCAAACCCACTGTGCCTGTACCTACCAGAGCCAGTGTGTCTGTACCTACCAGACTCAGTGTGTCTGTACCTACCAGAGCCAGTGTGTCTGTACCTACCAAACCCACTGTGTCTGTACCTACCAGACCCACTGTGTCTGTACCTACCAGAGCCAGTGTGTCTGTACCTACCAGACTCAGTGTGTCTGTGCCTACCAAACCCACTGTGTCTGTACCTACCAGAGCCAGTGTGTCTGTACCTACCAGAGCCAGTGTGTCTGTACCTACCAGAGCCAGTGTGTCTGTGCCTACCAGAGACAGTGTGTCTGTACCTACCAGAGCCAGTGTGTCTGTGCCTACCAGAGCCAGTGTGTCTGTGCCTACCAGAGCCAGTGTGTCTGTACCTACCAGAGCTAGTGTGTCTGTGCCTACCAGAGCCAGTGTGTCTGTGCCTACCAGAGCCAGTGTGTCTGTACCTACCAGAGCCAGTGTGTCTGTACCTACCAGACCCACTGTGTCTGTACCTACCAGAGCCAGTGTGTCTGTACCTACCAGAGCCAGTGTGTCTGTACCTACCAGAGCCAGTGTGTCTGTACCTACCAGAGCCAGTGTGTCTGTACCTACCAAACCCACTGTGTCTGTACCTACCAGACCCACTGTGTCTGTGCCTACCAGAGCCAGTGTGTCTGTACCTACCAGACCCACTGAGTTCTGGGTAAAAAGGGATTTAATAAGATATATGATTATATGAAGAGGGCGAGTATTGAGTTAACTAATTATGCAGTGAAGTTTAGTTGGACCAGCAGGACAGACTGTGCCAGAGGTGAGACCAAGTCACTATTATTTGAGTCACAGGCAAGTCTCAAGTCACAAGGTTTGAGTCTCACGTTTAGTCCCATGTAGAACGGATCGAGTCTCAAATCGAGCCCCAAGTAGAACGGATCCAGTCTCAAGTCAAGTCCAAGTCGTGCATTCTAAGAGCAAGTCAAGTCCAGTCACAAGTTTTTTCAGACATTCCTTTTCATTATTTTGTATGTGGAGGTGAAAGAAATGCACACCTATTTAGACGAGGTGCTGGCTAGTGGAGTAGAACACCTATTTAGATGAGGTGCTGGCTAGCAGAGTAGAACACCTATTTAGACGAGGTGTTGGGTAAGTGAGTAGAACACCTGTTTAGACGAGGTGCTGGCTAGCAGAGTAGAACACCTATTTAGACGAGGTGCTGGGTAACAGAGTAGAACACCTGTTTAGACGAGGTGCTGGGTAACAGAGTAGAACACCTATTTAGACGAGGTGCTGGGTAACAGAGTAGAACACCTGTTTAGACGAGGTGCTGGGTAACAGAGTAGAACACCTGTTTAGACGAGGTGCTGGGTAACAGAGTAGAACACCTGTTTAGACGAGGTGCTGGGTAACAGAGTAGAACACCTGTTTAGGAGAGGTGCTGGCTAACAGAGTAGAACACCTATTTAGACGAGGTGCTGGGTAACAGAGTAGAACACCTGTTTAGGAGAGGTGCTGGCTAACAGAGTAGAACACCTGTTTAGGAGAGGTGCTGGCTAGCAGAGTAGAACACCTGTTTAGGAGAGGTGCTGGCTAACAGAGTAGAACACCTGTTTAGGAGAGGTGCTGGCTAGCAGAGTAGAACACCTGTTTAGGAGAGGTGCTGGCTAGCAGAGTAGAACACCTGTTTAGGAGAGGTGCTGGCTAGCGGAGTAGAACACCTGTTTAGGAGAGGTGCTGGCTAACGGAGTAGAACACTTGAAAAAGAAAAGGAGAGCCTCACACTCTAGGAGCTCAGATGCAATTATTTAATATCCTAATAACCAACGTTTCGACAGACAAGCTGTCTTCATCAGGGTATAATGACAAACACTGCGGGTCACTAGTTTATATAGTGTCAAAGGACACACACAGGTGTCTGTAATCATGGCCGGGAGTGGCCTGATATCATTGGTTAATTCACAGATAAACAGAACATACAAAAAACATGAATAGATAGCATACGGTCATAGATACAACTTGGCTACATAGGCCCACAAACATTTACAATGAATAGCAAAATCACAATAATCACAAGAATGGCTTCAAATCAAAGTCTACGTTGAGACCGAAGGGAGCAAGGGTCTTTAAATTAAAGATCCAGGCAGCCTCTCCTTTTAACAATAAGTTGTCAAGGTCACTCCCTCTCCTAGGGAGGTTGACATGTTCGATGCCGATATAAGGTAGGGACGAAATCGAGTGGTTCACTTCCAAAAAGTGGGCCGCGACTGGGTATGTAGAGTTTTTGCAGCTAATGGTGCTTCGATGCTCCGAGATTCATACTTTTAATTCACGCTTTGTTTTACCCACATAATGTTTACCACAAGGACAAGTTATAAGATAAATAACTGCCTTAGTGGAGCACGTGATAACACCTTTGATTGGGATCTGTTTCCCTGTTTGGGGGTGTTTGAAGGATCTACATTTGTAAGTGCCATTGCATTGAGCGCAGCCGTTACACTTGTAGTTTCCATTCGGCAGAGGCGCGAAATAGACGTTGTGCAGGGATATTTAGGGGTGGTAAATCAGAGTTGACCAATTGATCTCTGAGATTTCTGCCCCGCGAGAATACAACCAAGGGAGGGTCCGAAAACACATTGCCGATACTGTCATCGGATCTTAGAATGTGCCAATGTTTGTGAACGATTCCCTTAATTTGTTCGGAGCACTTTGAATAGTGTGTAGTTAGAACGCAAGAATGCTTCTTTTTGCGAGACTGTATGTGTGTAACACATTTGTATTATGTAATAACAAATTCCAAATGCAAGCTTCATAAGTAAACGATCAATTTCAAGCAATTTTGACATACCAAAAGACAAGCAGCCTATGCTAGTAATTGTTGATTGATGTCCCATTGCTTGCAAAGTAACCTGTTAATATTGATACACAAATTTTTTTGGGGAGATAGATATCTATTTACGGCAATCTTATCTCCCTACAATTTGGTGTTTGCGCTGCACCCGATCCTATAGCTGCACAGCAAATCAGCAATCTGTTTCGCGCTATGTCAGTGGTTCAAACGTTTTGACCCGCGAACCCCCCAGAAAGCAGTGGTTCAAACTCGTGACCCCGCCAACGCGCACACCATCACAGCGCAAATGCAGACTTTCATTACAGCCATAAATGGCCGATGCATTTTTCAAAACGCAAGATACAGAAATAAACTGCGTTTTACGCCTGCATTTGTAGCTGAAAGTCATTCATGTTTGGTAGCCAATATTCAACTAGGGGGTATCATGTCACTTGTCCAGAGAGTCCAGAGAAAGAAGGATCATACATATGGACCTGCATGCAGCAGAATGCTAGTTGCTAACTGGGTAGCCATTTTATTCCTCAGGCTACCATAATTAATTCGCCAGAATATGGCACATCTTCATGCCATAATACCGAAGGCAGTGCGATGATGTTACAGCTATCTTTAGACATGTAGCCAGTAGCCACCCAAACCAGTCCTATCTGAAATATGAAAGTTATCAATGAAATCGCCTATTGTTGTTCTGTCGAAAACGCCTCCGTAGAGAAGTATAAACTGTATTTTATATGGAGAATATAAATGTAGGCTTACTCTGTTTTTTGTCAGGCAAAACTGGAGAAAATGAAGTGAGCGCTTGCTTTCTGGGCTATACAGAATATCTCACCACCGTGTGTGTTCCCATCTCCTCCTCCCTCTCCTTTATTCCTTTCTCCAGCGTGCAGACGGGCTGTCAGCAGTTTAGTGAAATATGTTTCGTTTGCGAAAACAAGTTGCTATAGAAGTTCTGGAACAGATTTCACTTGGTTTCCTGAATTAAGCACTGGGTAACTGCAGGAACAGGGTTGGAGAGCCCATGGCACACAGAGTTCGGGCAGAATATCACCTGTTGGCTCAAACAGTGGTTGATGGGTGGAGTGAAAATAAGTGTTCTTATATTTATTTCTCGTGTTTTAATCACAGCTCCGCTCTTAACCCGAAGTAGCCTACAAAGCGGATCGGCGGGAAAGCACTATTCGAGTCCATTTGATAATGGGCCATTCTAAATCGAAATATATTATTAAATTGAGAATAGTCTGATGGGGTGAAAATATGATCCCTTGATGAGAGAACAGGGTGTGCAGCCTGAGGCGAGGAACAAGGGGGAAAGCTTTTTTTGCGACTTTCTCAAATCATCAGTAGCCTGTAGTCGCATCATGCAGCCCCATATTCATCTAAGGTTTGCATCATTCACAACTAAAGTTGCCAAATAACTCTAAATCTAGTTTATAGGACCTTGTTTCAAATGATCACTTTTACACTCCACGTAGCCACTTCATTTGCGCACTCGCTCCATAATGTGAAAATATCCTTTCTATTTTATTCAGCTAAGTTCAATTACATTCTTCTTACTATAAAATGTAACTGTGTTACCTTTATAAGTACACCATATACCTTTATAAGTACACCATATACCTTTATAAGTACACAATATACCTTTATAAGTAGAGCATATACCTTTATAAGTACAGCATATACCTTTATAAGTACACCATATAAGGGTACCTTTATAAGTACAGCATATACCTTTATAAGTACACCATATACCTTTATAAGTACACCATATACCTTTATAAGTAGAGCATATACCTATATAAGTAGAGCATATACCTTTATAAGTACAACATATACCTTTATAAGTACACCATATACCTTTATAAGTAGAGCATATACCTTTATAAGTACACCATATACCTTTATAAGTAGAGCATATACCTTTATAAGTACAGCATATACCTTTATAAGTACACCATATAAGGGTACCTTTATAAGTACAGCATATACCTTTATAAGTACACCATATACCTTTATAAGTAGAGCATATACCTTTATAAGTACAACATATACCTTTATAAGTACAGCATATACCTTTATAAGTACAGCATATACCTTTATAAGTACAGCATATACCTTTATAAGTACAGCATATACCTTTATAAGTACAGCATATACCTTTATAAGTACACAAAGTTTATTGTAAACACACATGCCTACACATATACTAGATCCACTAACTGGTTTGCTACTAAACATTTTCTGACCTTTATCAATGGCTATGATTTGAATATGGTTGACTATACATCTTTTGCACACTTGAGTACTGAACAGTGATGGTGATTACAAATGGCTAGTCAGGGGACGGATGGTGAGTGGACTGGAGGTGTCATGGTAGTTATGGTATTTTGATCTGGTCCAGTACCTCTACAGCTATAGTCAGGGGACAGATGGTCAGTGGACTGGAGGTGTTTCCCTCCTCATACATCCCAGGAGAAAAATAAGGAAAGATCCTCTCAGTGAACTTCTCTCTGAACATGTGTATCAGCGTTGAGTCCACTGCGTTCAGAAACAGCACCTTCCCTCGGTCGTAGTCCAGCTCCACAGTGATCCTCCATGGCTTCCTCTCTCTCTTCACCGCCAGGCGCATCCGCGGGCACGTCTGGGCCCAGTACGTCTCCCCGTTACACAACCCGATTACCCAGAATCCCTCAGCAGGGTTGAGGAAGATGGCGGACTTGCGTTTGATGGACTCTCGGGCAACTCCGATGTACCAGTCCCTGCTCTGGCCCACCTCTACGGTCCAGCTGTGTCTTCCAGAGGTGAACCCTGTAGCTCCCAGGACCGAGATGCGGCTAGCGAGGCGCTCGGGGTTGTCTGGCAGGCGTTTCTTACTGCTGTACCTCACACTGCTGAACTCCTCAGAGAAGCTGAGGTTGGACTGGGCTGTGTTGGGATCCAGCGTTATGGGGACTGGAAGGAGGAGAAACATCTATCACTACAGCGTATGCTAATTGGTAGAGCAGAAGGAGTATGCTAATTGGTATAGCAGAAGGAGTGTGTTAATTGGTAGAGCAGAAGGAGTGTTTTAATTGGTAGAGCAGAAGGAGTGTGTTAATTGGTAGAGCAGAAGGAGTGTGTTAATTGGTATAGCAGAAGGAGTGTGTTAATTGGTAGAGCAGAAGGAGTGTGTTAATTGGTAGAGCAGAAGGAGTGTGTTAATTGGTAGAGCAGAAGGAGTGTGTTAATTGGTAGAGCAGAAGGAGTGTGTTAATTGGTAGAGCAGAAGGAGTGTGTTAATTGGTATAGCAGAAGGAGTGTGTTAATTGGTAGAGCAGAAGGAGTGTGTTAATTGGTAGAGCAGAAGGAGTGTGTTCATTGGTAGAGCAGAAGGAATGTGTTAATTGGTAGAGCAGAATGAGTATGCTAATTGGTATAGCAGTGGGAGTGTGGTAATTGGTAGAACAGAAGGAGTGTGTTAATTGGTAGAGCAGAAGGAGTGTGTTAATTGGTAGAACAGAAGGAGTGTGTTAATTGGTATAGCAGAAGGAGTGTGTTAATTGGTAGAACAGAAGGAGTGTGTTAATTGGTAGAGCAGAAGGAGTGTGTTAATTGGTAGAACAGAAGGAGTGTGTTAATTGGTATAGCAGAAGGAGTGTGTTAATTGGTAGAACAGAAGGAGTGTGTTAATTGGTAGAGCAGAAGGAGTGTGTTCATTGGTAGAGCAGAAGGAATGTGTTAATTGGTAGAGCAGAATGAGTATGCTAATTGGTATAGCAGTGGGAGTGTGGTAATTGGTAGAACAGAAGGAGTGTGTTAATTGGTAGAGCAGAAGGAGTGTGTTAATTGGTAGAACAGAAGGAGTGTGTTAATTGGTATAGCAGAAGGAGTATGTTAATTGGTAGAGCAGAAGGAGTGTGTTAACTTGTAGAGTAGAAGGAATGTGTTAATTGGTATAGCAGAAGGAGTGTGTTAATTGGTAGAGCAGAAGGAGTGTGTTAATTGGTAGAGCAGAATGAGTATGCTAATTGGTATAGCAGTGGGAGTGTGTTAATTGGTAGAACAGAAGGAGTGTGTTAATTGGTAGAGCAGAAGGAGTGTGTTAATTGGTAGAGCAGAATGAGTGTGTTAATTGGTATAGCAGCATACAGATATATTCATTTCATTTCTTGGCAATGGGAATCCGAAAACATGTTTTGAATGTCTGACTGAATGTCTGACTGAATGTCTGAGGTCTATATCAACAGGTTGCACAAACATGCATTTTGTTTATGTATAAGGACACTTTCTCTACTTGATCAAAATGGTAGTCTGTCGCGTGGGAGATTTGGTTCTGGATGCCAAAGTTATCTAAATCGTTTTTGGAATTTGTACGAATGGCTGCGAAGAATATGTAGCCTATACTCACCCTTCTGGACAATGTCTGCCATCTTCTTCCAGATTTCAAACTTGAGTGATCCCAGATGTTTGGCAGCGTCTATCAGGATTCCTCTGATACACTCTGGCTCTCCCAGGGGGCATTTGGTCCTGGAACATGATGGATTTATCATCAATAAGGTTTCAATAAAAAACTTGCTTTAGTTAGTAATAGTAGGTAGTAATAGTAGGTAGTAATACTAGTAATATTTGTTAGAAATTGTAGGTGGTAATAGTAGTGATAGTAGGTAGTAATACTAGTAATATTTGTTAGAAATTGTAGGTGGTAATAGTAGTGATAGTAGGTAGTAATAGTAGTAATAGTACGTAGTAATATTAATATTAGGTAGTAATAATAGTAGGTAGTAATAGTAGATAGTAATAGTAGTAATAGTAGGCAGTAATAGTAGGTAGTGATAGTAGGTAAGAGTAATAGTAGGTAGTAATAGTAGGTAGTAAGAGTAGTAATAGTAGGTAGTAATAGTAGTAATAGTAGGTAGTGATAGTAAGTAGTAATAGTAGTAATAGTAATAGTAGGTAGTAATAGTAGTACTCATAGGCAGTAATAGTAGGCAGTAATAGTAGGTAGTAGTATTAGTAGGTAGTAATAGTAGGTAGTAATAGTAGGCAGTAATAGTAGTAATCATAGGCAGTAATAGTAGGTAGTAATAGTAAGTAGTAATAGTAGTAATAGTAGTTAGTAATAGTAGGTAGTAATAGTAGGTAGTAATAGTAGGTAGTAATAGTAGGTAGTAATAGTAGGTAGTAATAGTAGGTAGTAATAGTAGTACTCATAGGCAGTAATAGTAGGCAGTAATAGTAGTAATAGTAGGTAGTGATAGTATGTAGTGATAGTAGGTAGATATAGTAGGTAGTAATAGTAGTAATCATAGGCAGTAATAGTAGGTAGTAATAGTAGTAATAGTAGGTAGTAATAGTAAGTAGTAATAGTAGTAATAGTATTAGTAGGTAGTAATAGTAGTACTCATAGGCAGTAATAGTAGGCAGTAATAGTAGGTAGTAGTATTAGTAGGTAGTAATAGTAGGTAGTAATAGTAGGCAGTAATATTGGGTAGTAATAGTAGTAATAGTAGTAACAGTAGGTAGTAGGAGTAGGTAATAGTAGGTAGTAATATTAGGCAGTTATAGTAGGGAGAAATAGTAGGTCGTAATAGTAGTAATAGTAGGCTTTAATAGTATGTATTAATAGTAGGTAGTAATATGAAGCAGTAGTAATAGTAGGTAGTAATAGTAGGTAGTAATAGTAGTAATAGTAGGTAGTGATAGTAGGTATTAATAGTAGTCATAATAGGTAGTAATAGTTGTGATATTAGATAGTAATAGTAGGTAGTAATAGTAGTAATAGTAGGTAGTAATAGTAGTGATAGTAGGTATTAATAGTAGTAATAGTACGTAGTAATATTAGGTAGTAATAATAGTAATAGTAGGTAGTAATAGTAGATAGTAATAGTAGTAATAGTAGGTAGTAATAGTAGGTAGTGATAGTAGGTAGTAGTAATAGTAGGTAGTAATATTAGATAGTAATAGTAGTAATAGTAGGTAGTAATAGTAGGTAGTGATAGTAGGTAGTAAGAGTAGTAATAGTAGTTAGTAATAGTAGGTAGTGATAGTAGGTAGTAATAGTAGGTAGTAATAGTAGGTAGTGATAGTAGGTAGTGATAATAGGTAGATATAGTAGGTAGTAATAGTAGGTAGTAGTATTAGTAGGTAGTAATAGTAGGCAGTAATATTGGGTAGTAGTAGTAGTAATAGTAGTAACTGTAGGTAGTAAGAGTAGGTAATAGTAGGTAGTAATATGAGGTAGTTATAGTAGGGAGTAATAGTAGTAATCGTAGGGAGTAATAGTAGGTAGTAATAGTAGTAATAGTAGGTAGTAATAGTAGGCTTTA
This sequence comes from Coregonus clupeaformis, assembly GCF_020615455.1. Taxonomy (NCBI): domain Eukaryota; kingdom Metazoa; phylum Chordata; class Actinopteri; order Salmoniformes; family Salmonidae; genus Coregonus; species Coregonus clupeaformis. Next base: position 47,772,905 of record NC_059217.1, read on the forward strand.
ATAGTAGGTATTAATAGTAGGTAGTAATATGAAGTAGTAGTAATAGTAGGTAGTAATAGTAGTAATAGTAGGTAGTAATAGTAGGCAGTAATAGTAGGTATTAATAGTAGGTAGTAATATGAAGTAGTAGTAATAGTATGTAGTAATAGTATGTAGTAATAGTAGTGTCACGCCCTGGCTCTGGGGACTCTTATATGTTGAGCCAGGGTGTTAGTTTCTATGTTAGTGTTCTATGTTCATGTTCTAGTTCATGTGTTTCTATGTTGGCCGGGGTGGTTCCCAATTAGAGGCAGCTGTGGCTTGTTGTCTCTGATTGGGAACCATACTTAGGCAGCCTGTTTTGCACTTGTCATTTGTGGGATCTTTGTTCCGGAGAGGTTTGTGTTGTGTTAACCTTAGGACTTCACGTATCGTTTTGTTGTTTTGTTGTTCGTGTTTAAAGTACTCATTAAAAGATGTATGCATATCACGCTGTGCCTTGGTCCGTTGCTTACGACGATTGTGACAAAATATCCCACCAATTAAGGACCAAGCAGCGTGTCCAGGAGCAAACGCCGGAGGTAACGCTAGTGGATGTCCTCCTCGGTTGGGGGAAGATCACCGAGGAGGAGGCCGTCCGCTACCGGAGGGCGATGAGGGAGGATGTCCAGGCAGGAGAGGAGAAGCGGCGCCAACCGGGTCGTCGTCGGACAGGCGAGAGGCAACCCCAATAAAAAAATTTGGGGGGGCACACGGCATGGACGACGGGGCTGCTGGAGGAGTTTGTGGACTAGGAGAGGAGGCCACCAGGTTACGGGGGCCATTGGTCAGGAGGGAGAAGGAGAGTGTGGAGGCACGGCGAGAGGAACTGAGTAGGCAGCAGAGGGAGCGGAGGTTTATGAGGAAACCCAGTCCCGCTCCTCGCACCAAGCAAGTGGTGAGTGTCACCAGTCCGGTCCGGCCCGTTCCTGATTCCCGCACAAGGCCAGTGGTGTGTGATCCCAGCCCGGTCCGGCCCGTTCCTGCTCCCCGCACCAAGCCTGTGGTGCGCGTCGTCAGCCCGGTCCGGCCTGTTCCTGCTCCCCGCACCAAGCCAGTGGTGCGCGTTGTCAGCCCGGTCCGGCCCATCCCTGCTCCCCGCATCAAGACAGTGGTGCGCGTCGCCAGCCCGGTCCGGCCGGTTCCTGCTCCCCGCACCAAGCCTGTGGTGCGCGTCGCCAGCCCGGCCCGGCCCGGCCTGTTCCTGCTCCCCGCACCAAGCCAGTGGTGCGTGTCGTCAGTCCGGCACAGCCCGTGCCTGTTCCACCGGTGCCTGGTCAGGTACCAGTCAGCTGCTCCACACCGGAGCCTAAGCAATCCGCTCCACCGATGTCCAGTCCAGCTCCAGCCAGCGGGACCAGACCAGGGGCGCTACGGGGGGGGGTAGCTAGAGAGTGGTGGTCACGCCCGGAGCCGGATCCGCCTCCGAGGCGGAATGCCCACCCGGCCCCTCCCCTGTTGGGTTTAGTTGGCGCGGTCGCAGTCCGCGCCTTTGGGGGGGGGGGTACTGTCACGCCCTGGCTCTGGGGACTCTTATATGTTGAGCCAGGGTGTTAGTTTCTATGTTAGTGTTCTATGTTCTAGTTCATGTGTTTCTATGTTGGCCGGGGTGGTTCCCAACCAGAGGCAGCTGTGGCTTGTTGTCTCTGATTGGGAACCATACTTAGGCAGCCTGTTTTGCCCTTGTCATTTGTGGGATCTTGTTCCGGAGAGGTTTGTGTTTTGTTAACCTTAGGACTTCACGTATCGTTTTGTTGTTTTGTTGTTCGTGTTTAAAGTACTCATTAAAAGATGTACCCATATCACGCTGCGCCTTGGTCCGTTGCTTACGACGATCGTGACAAGTAGTAATAGTAGGTATTAATAGTAGGTAGTAATATGAAGTAGTAGTAATATTAGGTAGTAATAATAGTAAGTAGGTAGTAATAGTAGATAGTAATAATAGGTAGTAATAGTAGTAATAGTAGGTAGTAATATTAGGTAGTAAGAGTAGGTAGTAATAGTAGGTAGTAATTGTAGTAATAGTAAGTATTAGTATTAGTAGGTAGTATTAGTAGGTAGGAGTAGTAGTAATAGTAGGTAATGTTAGTCATAGTATGTAGTAATAGTAGGTAATAATCGTAGGTAGTGATAGTAGGTAGTAGTAATAGTAGGTAGTAATATTAGATAGTAATAGTAGTAATAGTAGGTAGTAATAGTAGGTAGTGATAGTAGGTAGTAATAATAGGTAGTAATAGTATGTACCAATAGTATTTAGTAATAGTAGGTAGTAATCGTACGAGGAAATAGTAGGTAGTAATAGTAGGTAGTAATATTAGTAATAGCAGGTAGCAATAGTAATTGTAGGTAGTGGTAGGTAGTAATAGTAGGTAGTAATAGTAGGTAGTAATGGTAGTAATAGTAGTCATATTAAGGGAAACGGGGATACCTTGTCAGTTGTACAACTGAATGCATTAAACTGAAATGTGTCTTCCGCATTTAACCCAACCCCTCTGAATCATAGATATTTTAGTTGGTAGTAATAGTAGTTAATAATAGTAGGTAGTAATAATAGGTAGTAAAAGGTGGTAGTAATAGTAGGTAGTAATAGTATATAGTAATAGTAGGTATAATAGTAGTAAAAGTAGGTAGTAATATTAGGTAGTAATAGTAGTATTAGTATTATTAGTAGGTAGTAATTGTAGGTAGTAATAGTAGTAATAGTAGGTAGTAGTAGTAGTAGTAGTAGTAGTGGTAGTAGTGGTAGTGGTAGTAGTGGTAGTAGTAGCATTTGTAGTAATAGTAGGTAGTAATAGTAGTAATAGTAGTTAGTAATAGTAGTAATAGTAGGTAATAGTAGTAGGTAGTAATAGTAGGTAGTAGTAGTAGTGGTAGTAGTAGTAGTAGTAGTGGTAATAGTAGTAGCAGTTGTAGTAATAGTAGGTAGTAATAGTAGTAATAGTAGTTAGTAATAGTAGTTAATAGTAGTAGTAATAGTAGTAGTTGTAGTAGTAGTGGTAGTAGTAGCAGTTGTAGTAATAGTAGGTAGTAATAGTGGTAATAGTAGTTAGTAATAGTAGTAATATTAGTTAGTCATATTATTTAGTAATAGTAGGTAGTAATAGTAGGTAGTAAGAGTAGGAAGCAGTAGCAGGTAGTAATAGTAGGTAGTAATAGTAGGTATTAATAGTAGTAATAGTAGGTAGTAATAGTAGTAATAGTAGTTAGTAATAGTAGTTAGTAATAATATGTATAAATAGTATGTAGTAATAGTATGTGGTGGTATTAATAGTAGTTAGTAATAGTAGGTAGTCATAGTAGTAACAATAGTAATAATAGGTAGTAATGTTAGGTAGTAATGGTAGTAATAGTAGGTAGTAATGGTATGTAGTAATAGTAGTAATAGTATGTAGTAATAGTAGGTATTAGTAGTAGTAGGTAGTAATAGTAGGTAGTAATTGTAGTAATTGTAGGTAGTAGTAGTAGTAGTAGTAGTAGTAGTAGTAGTGGTAGTGGTAGTGGTAGTGATAGTAGTGGTAGTAGTAGCAGTTGTAGTAATAGTAGGTAGTAATAGTAGTAATAGTAGTTAGTAATAGTAGTAATAGTAGGTAATAGTAGTAGTAGTAGTAATAGTAGTAGTAGTAGGTAGTAGAAGGTAGTCATAGTAGGTAGTAATAGTAGGTAGTAGTAGTAGTGGTAGTAGTAGTAGTAGTAGTGGTAATAGTAGTAGTAGTGGTAGTAGTAGCAGTTGTAGTAATAGTAGGTAGTAATAGTAGTAATAGTAGTTAGTAATAGTAGTTAATAGTAGTAGTAGTGGTAGTAGTAGCAGTTGTAGTAAGAGTAGGTAGTAATAGTAGTAATATTAGTTAGTCATATTATTTAGTAATAGTAGGTAGTAATAGTAGGTAGTAAGAGTAGGTAGTAATAGTAGTAATATTAGTTAGTCATATTATTTAGTAATAGTAGGTAGTAATAGTAGGTAGTAATAGTAGGTAGTAATAGTAGTCATATTAAGGGAAACGGGGATACCTTGTCAGTTGTACAACTGAATGCATTAAACTGAAATGTGTCTTCTGATTAAACCCAACCCCTCTGAATCATAGATATTTTAGTTGGTAGTAATAGTAGTTAATAATAGTAGGTAGTAAAAGTAGGAAGCAGTAGCAGGTAGTAATAGTAGGTAGTAATAGTATGTAGTAATAGTAGGTAGTAATAGTAGTAATAGTAGGTATTAATAGTAGTAATAGTAGGTAGTAATAGTAGGTAGTATTATTAGGTAGTATTAGTAGGTAGTAATAGTAGGTAGTAATCGTATGTAGTAATAGTAGGTATTAATAGTAGTAATAGTAGTTATAGTAGGTAGTAATGGTAGGTAGTAATAGTGGTAATAGTAGGTAGTAATAGTATGTAGTAGTAGTTGTAATATTAGTTAGTACTAGTAGTAATATTAGTTAGTAATATTTTGTAGTAAAAGCACATAGCAATAGTAGTAATAGTAGGTTGTAATAGTGGTAATAAAAGTTAGTAATTGTAGTAATAATAGGCAGTAATAGTAAGTAGTGAAAGTAGGTAGTAATATTAGTAATAGTAGGTAGTAATATTAGTAATAGTAGGTAGTAATAATAGTAATAGTAGTTATAGTTATAGTAGGTAGTAATGGTAGGTAGTAATAGTGGTAATAGTAGGTAGTAATAGTAGTACTATTAGTTATAGTAGGTAGTAATGGTAGGTAGTAATAGTGGTAATAGTAGGTAGTAATAGTAGGTAGTAGTAGTATGTAGTAATATTAGATAGTAATAGTAGGTAGTAGTAGTATTTGTATTTATTAGGGATCCCTTCCCCCACCATAGGCCTATACATACCTGCTTTTTGTTTTCTTGTAGTCCTAGAGAGGTAGAGTAAAACAATGTGATGTTATTGAATAGAGTCATATTAATAATAAATCACTTTATTGACAAAATGTTGAATACGTGTAAGTCATCCTGTATGAATTGACCATTTAATTTGTTAATTTATTTAGGATTAGATACCTGTAAAAACTTCACGTCATCCGCTTGTACAGCCGTCTCTACTTCACCGATGGCGTCTGTGACGGTTGCGATCCTCTCCTTGATGTACTCCAGCTTGATACACATCACCTGAGTGTTCGTCTCCTCTTCCTGTCTCAGCTTGGCCACTCTGTTCTTCTCCTCCTCCCTCAAGATCTGGTGGAACCTCTCAAACTCCTCCTTCATCTGTCGCTCCGTCTGGTCCGCCTGGCTCTGCAGTTAATCAGATTGATTCGTTGAGTGATTCATTGATAGTGTATGTATTTAGCTCACTAACTAATTCGAAAAGCTTACTGAAGTCGTCCATCTGTTCTGAGAAAAAAAAAAGCTGATTCCTTAACACGCTAGGGAACTACTGTAGCAAACAAAACTTACCTTTATGTAATATTTGGTTTCTTCCCAATCCTCTTTAGTCTTGTTGAGTATTTTCAGGTGTTTCTGCAATGAATCAAGCTTGGCTGAGACCTCTATCTGAAATAATTATATAAAAAAATAACATTTATCCCAAACTCTTGACCATAACGTAAATAAACCTTCCATTGCTTGCATAACCTAGTGCCACAAACACACAAACAAACACACACACACGCACGCACGCACGCACGCACGCACGCACGCACGCACGCACGCACGCACGCACGCACGCACGCACGCACGCACGCACGCACGCACGCACGCACGCACACACACACACACACACACACACACACACACACACACACACACACACACACACACACACACACACACACACACACACACACACACACACACACACACACACACACACACAATCAAAAGATTGAGCTGCAGTGGATAGCGGACGTTTTACAGGCTTCTGACCAATTTTGCTATTTTGTGTGTTTTTTAGTGCTGATCTTTTTAATTTTTCTTTGTAGATAATGTTTCCGCCATCGTTTCCTATGACCGAAATGAGCTCTGGACGTTCTGCTTACTCCAGACCAGGGTAAAACTAAGGGGGGAGGGGTGTGTCTATTTGTTAACAGCAGCTGGTGTGTGTCTCTAATATGAAGGAAGTCTCTGAGTTCTGCTCACCTGAACTAGAGTATCTCATGATAAGCTGTAGACCATACTATTTACCAAGAGAGTTTTCATCTATATTTTTCGTAGCTGTCTATTTACCACCACAAACCGACACTGGTACTAAGACCACACTCAACGAGCTGTATAGGGCCATAAGCAAACAGGAAAACGCTCATCCAGAGACGGTGCTCCTAGTGGCCGGTGATTTGAATGCAGGAAAACAGAAATCTGTTTTACCAACTTCTTTCCAGCATTTCACCTGTGAAACTAGAGGCGACAAAACTCTAGATCACCTTTACTCCACACACAGAAACGCGTACAAAGCTCTCCCTCACCCTCCATTTGGCAAATATGACCATAACTCTATCCTCCTGATTTCTGCTTACAAGCAAAAACTCAAACAGGAAGTACCAGTGATGCGCTCAATACGGAAGTGGTCAGATGAAGCTGATGCTAAGCTACAGGACTGTTTGCACAAACTGGAATATGTTCCGGGATTCAATCAATAACATTGAGGAGTTTACCACATCAGTCACCGGCTTCATTAATAAGTGCATCCACAACAACGTTCCCACAGTAACCGTACATAACAGTCCATTCTGAAAGTATTCAGACCCCATTACTTTTTCCACATTTTGTTACGTTACAGCCTTATTCTAAAATTGATTAAATTGCTTTTTTCCCTCATCAATCTACACATAATACTCCATAATGACAATGTGAAAGCAGTTTTATAGATATTTTTGTAGTATTCAGACCCTTTATTCAGTACTTTGTTGAAGCACCTTTGGCAGCGATTACAGCCTAGAGTCTTACATTTTACATTTTAGTCATTTAGCAGACGCTCTTATCCATAGCGACTTACAGTTAGTGAGTACATACATTATTTTTCATACTGGCCCCCCGTGGGAATCGAACCCACAACCCTGGCGTTGCAAACGCCATGCTCTACCAACTGAGCTACATCCCTGCCGGCCATTCCCTCCCCTACCCTGGACGACGCTGGGCCAATTGTGCGCCGCCCCATGGGTCTCCCGGTCGCGGCCGGCTACGACAGAGCCTGGTTCGAACCAGGATCTCTAGTGGCACAGCTAGCACTGCGATGCAGTGCCTTAGACCACTGCACCACTCGGGTATGATGCTACAAGCTTGGTACACCTGTATTTGGGGAGTTTCTCCCATTCTTCTCTGCAGATCCTCTCAAGCTCTGTCAGGTTTGATGGGGAGCTTCTCTGAACAGCTATTTTTAGGTCTCTCCAGAGATGTTTGATCGGGTTCAAGTCTGGGCTCTGGCTGGGCGCTTCAAGGACATCCAGAGACTTGTCCCGAAGCCACTCCTGCGTTGTCTTGGCTGTGTGCTTAGGGTCGTTGTCCTGTTGGAAGGTGAACCTTCACCCCAGTCTGAGGTCCTGAGCACTCTGGAGCAGGTTTTTATCAAGGATCTCTATGTACTTTGCTCCGTTCATCTTTCCCTCAATCCTGAGTAGTCTCCCAGTCCCTGCCGCTGAAAAACATCCCCACAGCATGATCCTGCCACCACCATGCTTCACCGTAGGGATGGTGCCAGGTTTCCTCCAGACGTGACGCTTGGCATTCAGGCCAAAGAGTTCAATCTTGGTTTCATCAGACCAGAGAATCTTGTTTCTCATGGTCTGAGAGTCCTTTAGGTGCCTTTTGGCAAACTCCAAGCAGGCTGTCATGTGCCTTTACTGAGGAGTGGCTACCGTCTGGCCACTCTACCATAAAGGCCTGATTGGTGGAGTGCTGCAGAGATGGTTGTCCTTCTGGAAGGTTCTCCCATCTCCACAGTCAAATTCTGGAGCTCTGTCAGAGTGACCATCGGGTTCCTGGTGACCTCCCTGACCAAGGCCCTTCTCCCCCGATTGCTCAGTTTGGCCAGGCGGCCAACTCTAGGAAGAGTCTTGTTGGTTCCAAACTTCTTCCATTTAAGAATGATGGAGGCCACTGTGTTCTTGGGGACCTTCAATGCTGGAGAAATTGTTTTGTACCCTTCCCCAGATCTGTGCCTCGACACAATCCTGTTTCGGAGCTCTACGGACAATTCCTTCGACCTCATGGCTTGGTTTATGCTCTGACATGCACCGTCAACTGTGGGACCTTATATAGACAGGTGTGTGTCTTTCCAAATCATGTCCAATCAATTGAATTTAGCACAGGTGGACTCCAATCAAGCTGTAGAAACATCTCAAGGATGATCAATGGAAACAGGATGCACCTGAGCTCAATTTCGAGTCTCATAGCAAAGGGTCTGAATACTTATGTAAGTGTGATATTTCTGTTTTTTATTTTTAATACATTTGCTAAAATTTCTAAAACCTGTTTTCACTTTGTCATTATGGGGTATTGTGTGTAGATTGATGAGGAACAAAATACTATTTAATCCATTTTAGAATAAGGGCTGTAACGTAACAAAATGTGGTGCCAACAACTTTTCCCTCAACGTCAGCGAGACAAAGGAGCTGATCGTGGACTACAGGAAACGGAGGGCAGAGCACGCCGCCATCCACATTGATGAGGCTGTAGTGGAGAGGCTCGAGACCTTCAAGTTTCTCGGTGGAAATAACATGGTCCAAACACACCAAGAAAGTCGTGAAGAGGGCACGACAACGCCTCTTCCCCCTCAGGAGGCTGAGAAGATTTGGCATCGGCCCTCAGATCTGCCAAGTTCTACAGCTGCACCACTGAGAGCATCTTGACTGGCTGCATCACCGCCTGGTATCTGACTACAGAGGGTAGTGCGTACGGCCCAGTACATCATGGGGCCAAGCTTCCTGCCATCCAGGACCTCTATACCAGGCGGTGTCAGAGGGTAGTGCGTACGGCCCAGTACATCATGGGGCCAAGCTTCCTGCCATCCAGGACCTCTATACCAGGCGGTCTCAGAGGAAGACCCTCACATTTTCAGACTCCAGCCACCCAATTCATGTTCTCTCTGCTACCACACACCAAGCACCCGGACTAGCTGCTACTGTCTATTATCTATCCTGTTGTCTAGTCCCTTTACCCCTACCTACAGTATACTGCTGCTACTGTCTATTATCTATCCTGTTGCCTAGTCACTTTATCTCTACCTATATGTACATACAGTATCTACCTCAATGACCTGGTACTCCCTGTATATAGCCATGTTATTTCCTGGTACTCCCTGTATATAGCCATGTTATTACCTGGTACTTCCTGTATATAGCCATGTTATTACCTGGTACTCCCTGTATATAGCCATGTTATTACCTGGTACTTCCTGTATATAGCCATGTTATTACCTGGTACTTCCTGTATATAGCCATGTTATTACCTGGTACTCCCTGTATATAGCCATGTTATTACCTGGTACTCCCTGTATATAGCCATGTTATTACCTGGTACTCCTGTATATAGCCATGTTATTACCTGGTACTCCCTGTATATAGCCATGTTATTACCTGGTACTTCCTGTATATAGCCATGTTATTACCTGGTACTCCCTGTATATAGCCATGTTATTACCTGGTACACCCTGTATATAGCCATGTTATTACCTGGTACTCCCTGTATATAGCCATGTTATTACCTGGTACTCCCTGTATATAGCCATGTTATTACCTTGTACTCCCTGTATATAGCCATGTTATTACCTGGTACTCCCTGTTAATAGCCATGTTATTACCTGGTACTCCCTGTATATAGCCATGTTATTACCTGGTACTCCCTGTATATAGCCATGTTATTACCTGGTACTCCCTGTATATAGCCATGTTATTACCTGGTACTCCCTGTTAATAGCCATGTTATTACCTGGTACTCCCTGTCTATAACCATGTTATTACCTGGTACTCCCTGTCTATAACCATGTTATTACCTGGTACTCCCTGTATATAGCCATGTTATTACCTGGTACTCCCTGTATATAGCCATGTTATTACCTGGTACTCCCTGTATATAGCCATGTTATTACCTGGTACTCCCTGTATATAGCCATGTTATTACCTGGTACTCCCTGTCTATAACCATGTTAATACCTGGTACTCCCTGTCTATAACCATGTTATTACCTGGTACTCCCTGTATATAGCCATGTTATTACCTGGTACTCCCTGTATATAGCCATGTTATTACCTGGTACTCCCTGTATATAGCCATGTTATTACCTGGTACTCTCTGTATATAGCCATGTTGTTACCTGGTACTCCCTGTATATAGCCATGTTATTACCTGGTACTCCCTGTATATAGCCATGTTATTACCTGGTACTTCCTGTATATAGCCATGTTATTACCTGGTACTCCCTGTCTATAACCATGTTATTACCTGGTACTCCCTGTATATAGCCATGTTATTAGCTGGTACTCCCTGTATATAGCCATTTTATTACCTGGTACTCCCTGTATATAGCCATGTTATTACCTGGTACTTCCTGTATATAGCCATGTTATTACCTGGTACTCCCTGTATATAGCCATGTTATTACCTGGTACTCCCTGTATATAGCCATGTTATTACCTGGTACTCCCTGTATATAGCCATGTTATTACCTGGTACTCCCTGTATATAACCATGTTATTACCTGGTACTCCCTGTATATAGCCATGTTATTACCTGGTACTCCCTGTATATAGCCATGTTATTACCTGGTACTCCCTGTATATAACCATGTTATTACCTGGTACTCCCTGTATATAGCCATGTTATTACCTGGTACTTCCTGTATATAGCCATGTTATTACCTGGTACTCTCTGTATATAGCCATGTTATTACCTGGTACTCCCTGTATATAGCCATGTTATTACCTGGTACTCCCTGTATATAGCCATGTTATTACCTGGTACTCCCTGTTTATAGCCATGTTATTACCTGGTACTCCCTGTATATAGCCATGTTATTACCTGGTACCCCGTGTATATAGCCATGTTATTACCTGGTACCCATGGACAGTAGTGTAAAGTACTTAAGTAAAAATACTTTGAAGTACTACCTAAGTAGTTTTTTTGGGTATCTGTACTTTACTATTAATATTTTTAACTACTTTTACTTTTACTTCACTACATTCCTAAAGAAAATAATGTACTTTTTACTTTATACATTTTCCCTGACACCCAAAAGTACTACATTTTGAATGCTTAGCAGGACGGGAAAATGGTCCAATTCACGCAATTATCAACAGAACATCCCTGCTGATCCCTACTGCCTCTGATCTGGTGGAGTCACTAAACACACGCTTCGTTTGTAAATTATATCTGAATGTTTGAGTGTGCCCCTGGCTATCTGTGCACTTTTTTTTTTTAAACAAGAAAATGGTGCTATCGGGTTTGCTTAATATAAGGAATTTGAAATGATTTATACTTTTACTTTTACTTTTGATACTTAAGTATATATTAGCAAATACATTTACTTTTGATACATAGTTGAAGTCGGAAGTTTACATACACCTTAGCCAAATGCATTTAAACTCAGTTTTTCACAATTCATAATAGTAGAGAGAATGATTTATTTCAGCTTTTATTTATTTCATCACATTCCCAGTGGGTCAGAAGTTTACGTACACTCAATTAGTATTTGGTAGCATTGCCTTGAAATTGTTTCACTTGGGTCAAACGTTTCGGGTAGCCTTCCACAAGCTTCCCACAATAAGTTGGGTGAATTTTGGCCCATTCCTCCTGACAGAGCTGGTGTAACTGAATCCGGTTTGTAGGCCTCCTTGCTCGTACACGCTTTTTCAGTTCTGCCCACATATTTTCTATAGGATTGAGGTCAGGGCTTTGTGATGGCCACTCCAATACCTTGACTTTGTTGTCCTTAAGCCATTTTGCCACAACTTTGGAAGTATGCTTGGGGTCATTGTCCTTCCTGAGCGGTATGACAGCTGCGTGGTCCCATGGTTTTTATACTTGCGTACTATTGTTTGTACAGATGAACGTGGTACCTTCAGGCGTTTGGAAATTGCTCTTGACTTGTGGAGGTCTACCATTTTTTTTCTGAGGTCTTGGCTGATTTCTTTTGATTTTCCCATGATGTCAAGCAAAGAGGCACTGAGTTTGAAGGTAGGCCTTGAAATACATCCACAGGTACAACTCCAACTGACTCAAATTATGTCACGCCCTGGCCTTGAGAGGCCGGTTGTTTTTAGTTGGTTTGGTCAGGGCGTGAGGATCTATGTTAGAATTTCTGTGTTTAGGTTATAGTTTTCCTATTTCTATGTCTGGCCGGGTATGATTCCCAATCAGAGGCAGCTGTCGCTCATTGTCTCTGATTGGGGATCATACTTAAGTAGCCTGTTTTCCTACCTTAGTTGTGGGATCTTGTTCCTGTTAGTCTGGTATGTGTACAGCCCATTGGACTTCACGTTACGTTGTTTCTTGTTTTGTTGAATGTTTATTTAGTTAATGAACATGTACGCTTTTCACGCTGCACCTTGGACCGACCCGTCTCTCAAATTATGTCAATTAGCCTATCAGAAGCTTCTAAAGCCATGACATCATTTTCTGGAATTTTCCAAGCTATTTAAAGGCACAGTCAACTTAGTGTATGGAAACTTCTGACCCACTGGAATTGTGATACAGTGAATTATAAGTGAAATAATCTGTCTGTAAACAATTGTTGGGAAAATTACTTGTGTCATGCACAAAGCAGATGTCCTAACCAACTTGCCAAAACTATAGTTTGTTAACAAGAAATGTGTGTAGTGGTTGAAAAACGAGTTTTAATGACTCCAACCTAAGTGTATATAAACTTCCGACTTCAACTCTTAAGTATATTTTAAACCAAATACTTTTAGACTTTTACTCAAGTAGAATACTTTTACTTCAGTAATCTTCTATGAAGGTATCTTTACTTTAACTCAAGTATGACAATTGGGTACTTTTTCCACCACTACCCCATGGACTCAGTACTGGTACTGGTGTATATAGTCATGTTATGGACTCGGTACTGGTACTGGTAATATGTTATGGTAGTTATGCATTATTCTTTCTCCTATGTCTCTATGTGTCTCTCTGCATTGTGGGGGAAGGGCCCCGTCAGTAAGCATTTCACTGTTATTCTACACCTGTTGTTTACCAAGCATGTGACGAATACTATTTTGATTTGATACACACCAGTGGAGGCCGCTGAGGGGAGGACGGCTCATAATAATGGCTGGAACGGAGCCAATAGAATGGTATCAAACCCATGAAAAACCTGGTTTCCAACGTGTTTGATTCCCATTCCATTGACTCCGTTCCAGCCATTATTATGAGCCGTCCTCCCCTCAGCGGCCTTCACTGGTAGACAGACACACACACCAGTCTAAATTGCTCTGTAATATTTCAGACGTCCGTCTCACCTTTCTCTCAAGGGCAGCCTCCTCTACGGGGTAGCACGCATGTACTTTGTGTTGTTTGGACGCCTGACAGACGACACAAATGGGCTCCTCGTCGTCGCGACAGAATAACTTCAGCTTCTCGTTGTGAAGAAGGCACTCTCCCCCTGGTCGTGCCCTGCTCTCTGTAAACCTGTCGGCTGCTATCTTCAGGACCAGGTTGATAGGAGGCCTCGCCGAGGGCGACGCGGTCTGACACACGGGGCATTCTCTGCCTCCTTTCCATTCCCACAGCTTCTGTAAACACTCCTTGCAAGAGTTATGGCCACATTTCAGAAGGACGGGGTGGCTGAACACCTCACAACACACCGGACAAAGCAGGTCCTGCTCAGAGAGTGAAGCTAGTCTTACTGGTTTTGCTGTCATTTGATTCTAGTGATCATGCAACCTTACTACCCTAGAATAAAGAGATTATATTCTAGATTCGGTTCCTGCAACCTCACCTCTCTAACAACTAAATGTTTTGTGATCTCAGTGATGTTGGTGTAAACCTTTGTCAATGCTGACAGACTAGCTGGACCTGTTTAGTTCAAGTTCAGAGCAAATTGATTGGATGTAGAGTATCACTTCCTCATTGCTAGTGAATTGGTCCTTACCGTAACTAACCATCAGGTGGAAAGGGTTGTTGCAACCACACTGCCTGGAGTGGAGTGAGTCATGACATTTACTGTATGTCCACGTTTAGTTTGTTCTTCCTGAAACCTGTCTATAGATGTACCTGTTTTAGACAGCTTGTTCTCACATGCTTAAAAGGGGGTCAATAGTGTAGAGAAATCACTGTGGTCAATACAGCTTGAGAACATTGTTTTTATTTGATCATAGAAGGTACGCATGTATGTAGAGTAGATGGTATGATGTCTGTCCACATGGTACTTGAGGTGGGAGTTTCACCAAAAAATATCTATGTTAGAGACTGTCTAACATTGAACGATTCTTATCAGTGAGGAGTATCATGTTATGATATTTGGTGAAATTCCCTAAACACGATGTATTGCTAAAGGGGATATATTACGTGGACCGTGTTTTTTACTGCAGAAATGTGGTTGAGAGGGGCAAGGCTCGGAGAAAGACAATCTGAGGTAGTTTACTTTAAACCGTTGACGGAACAATGATCTGTATCGTTACCAGCAATAGCAAACAGGTCATTAGGCTTAGCTAGACAATCATATTCAGATGTGAGGAGATTATTATCTGAACTTTTAACACCAACTAGGTAAAAGGTCAAACGTTCAAACAAAGTTCTCTTCAACCATGTTATCTCTAGCTACAGTGTTAGTATCTCTAAATGGGGTTTGTTATAAATGTAACAAAATCATAACAAGAATAAACACAATCGTTTTATAAATGTTTTATTATATTCAATATCATAATAAACATTGGGATTTGGAGGGGGAAAAAACCAGCTAATCATTATTACATTTAACATTTAACATGTTGAAAGGGATGATTGTTGAGCCATTTGGGACAATGCTGTTGCAACGTAAGCTTGTCTTCTGAGTAAATATATTCCTTACACATGAAACATAGTTATGATCAAAAACGATAAATTATACTAAACCCAGTAAGGGTTAGTTAGGGTTGTTGATCACATGATGTTGTAGGCTAATGAATGTGCTTTATACTTCTCACAATATGCTGAAATTAATTGGAAATGTTTGGATAAATGATGACAAAAATATTGATATTAATAAATAAATAAAAAATCATACAGTGTGACTTTCGATAATCAAAACCCATTTGTGTATTGATCAAAGTATTATTTACTTGTTCTGCTTTGCAAAGAAAACATGCAATAACTACCCACATGGTGTAATAACTACCCGCATGGTGTAATAACTACCCGCATGGTGTAATAACTACCCACATGGTGTAATAACTACCCACATGGTGTAATAACTACCCGCATGGTGTAATAACTACCCGCATGGTGTAATAACTACCCACATGGTGTTATAACTACCCACATGGTGTAATAACTACCCACATGGTTTAATAACTACCCACATGGTGTAATAACTACCCACATGGTGTAATAACTACCCACATGGTGTAATAACTACCCACATGGTGTAATAACTACCCACATGGTGTAATAACTACCCGCATGGTGTAAAAACTACCCACATGGTGTAATAACTACCCACACGGTGTAATAACTACCCGCATGGTGTAATAACTACCCACACGGTGTAATAACTACCCACACAGTGTAATAACTACCCACATGGTGTAATAACTACCGACACGGTGTAATAACTACCCACACGGTGTAATAACTACCCACATGGTGTAATAACGACCCACATGGTGTTACTGCTAATAAACAGTAGAATCAATCAGATTTAGAAATGTCAAAACACTTTCACAGAAATAAATGAGAATAATAAATATCTTTGCAATTTATTATTATTCAATATGCAAATGATTGGTTGAATTTTTCCTAATCTTCATCAACAGATTTAACACACTTATAAACGTGACCTGTCTAACGCACATGGACTTTTGACTTGGGGAGCACTAGTGGCGGTCAGATAATACATTAAATGTCACATGGTTTCATCTGTATGGTTGTTTCAAGTCCAGTGCGCTCAGGCTGTTACATTTGGTATCGTTCGAGGGGCGCGCATCACAAGCAAAGTCATTTGCATCATTCTACCTTATCTGTGTAAACCAGTCTGACTAGGCTTTGAATTTCTTCTTCTTCTTCTTGTATTTCTTATGTCTCTGGGTTTACCACAGCCTCTGCCATAGAAACAAACAGAGCATGGCTTTGTGTCTGTGGTTGCTGCTTTACAATGCAGGAAAACCGCTGGTCTGCTACCCGAACCGGTAGCTGGAGAAAAATACAAAATAAAGGACAAAATCTGGTGCAGATTCGCGGGATGCTCTTAAACTACTGGTATCTGTCCTTGTCCGAAAAAGGAGTGACTGAGAGTCAGGGGAATCCCATTGACATGATGTAGTGTCCTGGTTCCAGGCAGGCACCTTGCCTCCTACTGCACCCTAGTAGCCTCCTTCCCTCATACCATCACACAAACCAAGGCTTCGTGGAGGCACCTTGCCTCCTACTGAACCCTAGTAGCCTCCTTCCCTCATACCATCACACAAACCAAGGCTTCATGGAGGAACGGACACATTTGGGGCAGCCCTTGGAACCGTTGTTCTGCGGACACCTGAGAGGAAAGAAGAAGAAGAAGAAGAAGAAGAAGAAGAAGAAGAAGAAGAAGAAGAAGAAGAAGGAGAAGAAGAAGGAGAAGAAGAAGAAGAAGAAGAAGAAGAAGAAGAAGAAGAAGAAGAAGAAGAAGAAGGCTGAATTGATAAATGTAACCCTGGTAACTGACCCATGTAAAATCATACACTCTGGGAACTGACCCATGTAAAATCCTACACTCTGGGAACTGACCCATGTAAAATCCTACACTCTGGGAACTGACCCATGTAAAATCCTACACTCTGGGAACTGACCCATGTAGACTTCATATGTTTTACAAGTGTTCCCTCACCAATTCTACCTCTGGATATGAAACATGTTGAGCAAAAGGTGAGAGCCTAGTAAAAAAAACATGAACTGATTCACACCCCAAAAAGATTTGTAGAGGTGCTGACTGACTGTACACTGTATAAAGAAAAAGAAAAAGATTCTCTATATGCTCCCAACTATTTAATGGGTAAACCAAATAACCTACGTTTCGGCAACACAATGCCTTCTTCCTACTGGAGTAGATGTGAGAGCAGGGCAGGGCATATATGTAGTCATAACATGTAGACTACATAACATGTAGTATGTAGATGGGACACCTACTGGAGGTGGAAGATGTGAGAGCAGGGCAGAGCCTGCAGTTGCTGATTCTTCTCTCCTATGGACTCCACAGTACATCTCCAGCTCCTCCACACACCGCAGGAACTTCACCACCTGCTCCCTCAGCTCCTGCACACACCGCAGGAACTCTTCACCACCTCAGCTCCTCCTGACTCTCCTTACCGCGGTAGATCCCCTCGCTGAGACAGGGCACCTTTAGACTGCACAGCTCCCCTCGCTGAGACAGGGCACCTTTAGACTGCACAGCTCCCCTCGCTGAGACAGGGCACCTTTAGACTGCACAGCTAACAGACAGGGAGGAGAGGGAGGAGAGGAGAGGAGAGGGAGGAGAGGAGAGGAGAGGGAGGAGAGAGAGGAGAGGAGAGAAGAGAGAGGAGAGAGGAGAGGAGGGAGAGGGAGGAGAGGGAGGGGAGAGGAGAGGAGAGGAGAGGAGAGGGAAAGGGAGAGGAGAGGAGAGGAGAGGGAGGAGAGGGAGGAGAGGAGAGGAGAGGAGAGGGAGAGTCAACACAGACTGGACATAGCTGACTCTCCTTACCGCAGAAGACAACACAAGAAACAACACAGTAAGATCCCCTCGCTCAGACAGGACACCTCCTGCAGACAGGACACCTCCTGCAGACAGGACACCTCCTGCAGACAGGACACCTCCACCCCTGCCCCCTGTCCCCTGTATCCTGTATCATGTCCCCTGTCCCCTTTCCCCTGTATCCTGTCCCCTGTATCATGTCCCCTGTCCCCTGTCCCCTGTATCCTGTCCCCTGTCCCCTGTTTCCTGTCCCCTGTATCCTGTCCCCTGTCCCCTTTCCCCTGTATCCTGTCCCCTGTATCCTGTCCCCTGTCCCCTTTCCCCTGTATCATGTCCCCTGTCCCCTGTCCCCTGTATCCTGTCCCCTGTCCCCTGTTTCCTGTCCCCTGTATCCTGTCCCCTGTCCCCTTTCCCCTGTATCATGTCCCCTGTCCCCTGTCCCCTGTATCCTGTCCCCTGTCCCCTGTATCCTGTCCCTGTATCCTGTCCCCTGTATCCTCTCCCCTGTATCATGTCCCCTGTCCCCTTTCCCCTGTCCCCTGTATCCAGTCCCCTGTATCCTGTCCCCTGTATCCTGTATCCTGTATCATGTCCCCTGTATCCTGTCCCCTGTATCATGTCCCCTGTATCCTGTCCCCTGTATCCTGTATCATGTCCCCTGTATCCTGTCCCCTGTCCCCTGTATCCTGTATCCTGTATCATGTATTATGTATCCTGTATCCTGTATCCTGTCCCCTGCCCCCTGTCCCCTGTCCCCTGTCCCCTGTCCCCTGTCCCCTGTCCCCTGTATCATGTATCCTGGATCCTGTCCCCTGTATCCTTTCCCCTGTATTCTGTCCCCTGTCCTATGTATCATGTCCCCTGTCCCCTGTATCATGTCCCCTGTCCCCTGTATCCTGTCCCCTGTCCCCTGTCCCCTGTATCCAGAGGAAGCCACACATTAACCCCCTGATGCTCCTCAAGATTCATCTTAGATAACACCATAGAAATGGAATGTGCTACAGTCATATTGTCTTGGTCTGAGGGGCTTGGTCCATTCTGGTCTATTTCTATGGATAACCCCAGGAGGAAAGGTTTGATACAACACCATGTTGAAATACTGCAATGGAATAGGTAGAGAATGTATCTCTATCACTCTATGCCCTGGCATCCACCATGATGACACGTTAAATGAATGACAACATTGATGTGTAATCACAACCATCAGTGGGCCTTGTATTCTACTTCAACATGGCTAGTGAAATTGACTCCGTCTTACCTTGAGCATGTCTTTATACTTCCCCATCTCCGAGTGGGCGGTGATGAGACAGCCCCAGCACTCTGAACTTCCCCCCGGGGGTCCGAGGTCTCCTCCAGCACCTTGGTCCAGAGATGCAGGGCTTTGTCAGTCTGGTTGGCCTGGTACAGCTTTAAGCCTTTCTCTATCTGCTGCTTGGTTCGGTTCTGACCCATCTCTGCTACTAGGAGGTGGCCTCATAAAAATATTAATCAGTTTAGTGGAGGACCAAGAAAGTAGATCCTTGCCCATGCACAGTGGGTTACGTTAAGAAAGTAGATCCTTGCCCATGCACAGTGGGTTACGTTAAGAAAGTAGATCCTTGCCCATGCACAGTGAGTTACGTTAAGAAAGTAGATCCTTGCCCATGCACAGTGGGTTACGTTAAGAAAGTAGATCCTTGCCCATGCACAGTGGGTTACGTTAAGAAAGTAGATCCTTGCCCATGCACAGTGAGTTACGTTAAGAAAGTAGATCCTTGCCCATGCACAGTGGGTTACATTAAGAAAGTAGATCCTTGCCCATGCACAGTGAGTTACGTTAAGAAAGTAGATCCTTGCCCATGCACAGTGGGTTACGTTAAGAAAGTAGATCCTTGCCCATGCACAGTGGGTTACGTTAAGAAAGTAGATCCTTGCCCATGCACAGTGAGTTACGTTAAGAAAGTAGATCCTTGCCCATGCACAGTGGGTTACGTTAAGAAAGTAGATCCTTGCCCATGCACAGTGGGTTACGTTAAGAAAGTAGATCCTTGCCCATGCACAGTGAGTTACGTTAAGAAAGTAGATCCTTGCCCATGCACAGTGGGTTATGTTAAGAAAGTAGATCCTTGCCCATGCACAGTGAGTTACATTTCCAAAGATCCGGTGGTAAAGACTACGATCCTGTGACGCTCCTCTCTGTAGCAACAGGACTCGGTCTGATCTCTCTCTCTCTCTCTCTGATCCAGATGTCTCTCAGCTCTGCAGGCAGCGATGGGTCAGGAGGACTGGGAGGAAACTGGATCCAGTGCCTTAAAGGACCAGCCAACTAACACCCAAGAGACGGAAACGGAAGGAGAACCAAACGTGTCCGTCGCTACTTCCTCGATCCACCAATAACACCTTTTACGTGATCACACTGTACTCTCCTGAAGAAATTCTCCCTGTGAAGTGATGGCAGTTGTATCCCAGAATATCTGCTTGCTCCCTCCACACCCCAGTGAAAGGAATACCCAGTGCCCCCTGACCCCCCCAACCCCTCCTCCTCTCTCCCTGTCCCTGGGCTGGCTCTGCAGCAGATGCCCCTGTCACTCCAGACCATGTGTCCCTGCAGGAATCCTGCTCTATCCTCTGTTCACAGATCCAAGGTCCTGATAGGAGACTATTCACCCTCTCTGCCCTCCTCACACAAAGACCTCAACCCTTCAACCTTCTGACTGGAGTTAAAACGCTACCAACCATGATCCAGCTGTCAGAGAAGACATAGGACTGGTTCTGGTTCTGACCTGGGCATCTCTCCGGGTCTGGGATCTGAACTGTGGAGAGGAGAGCAGCAGGCGGCTATGAACAGAGTTATTTCACAACATTGGAGATGCAGCTGGTCTAACGAACGCTGGCTGGTCACTCATTCCTGTGGCTGGGCCTAGTGGACTAGAGACACACACACACACACACACACACACACTACAACCCCCCACGACCCCTCACCCCGGCTCAGAATAGTTCACAAAGTCTAACATGTTACTGGGATTGGGTTTCAGCTGAACAGCCTCTCAAACATCAATAGGATAATTATTCCCCCCTCCTTCCCAGTGTAACTGTCTTTCACCCCCTCCACCCCCTCCTTCCTAGTGTAACTGTCTTTCACCCCCTCCTCCCCTCTCCTTCCTAGTGTAACTGTCTTTCACCCCCTCCTCCCCCCCCCTCCTTCCCTAGTGTAACTGTCTTTCACCCCCTCCTCCCCCCTCCTCCCCCCTCCTTCCTAGTGTAACTGTCTTTCACCCCCTCCTCCCCCTCCTTCCCAGTGTAACTGTCTTTCACCCCCTCCTCCCCCTCCTTCCCAGTGTAACTGTCTTTCACCCCCCTCCTCCCCTCCTTCCTAGTGTAACTGTCTTTCACCCCCTCCTCCCCCCTCCTTCCCAGTGTAACTGTCTTTCACCCCCCTCCTCCCCCCTCCTTCCTAGTGTAACTGTCTTTCACCCCCTCCTCCCCCCTCCTTCCTAGTGTAACTGTCTTTCACCCCCTCCTCCCCCCTCCTCCCCCCTCCTTCCCAGTGTAACTGTCTTTCACCCCCTCCTCCCCCCTCCTTCCTAGTGTAACTGTCTTTCACCCCCTCCTCCCCCCTCCTTCCTAGTGTAACTGTCTTTAACCCCCTCCTCCCTCCTCCTTCCTAGTGTAACTGTCTTTCACCCCCTCCTCCCCCCTCCTTCCTAGTGTAACTGTCTTTCACCCCCTCCTCCCCCCTCCTTCCCAGTGTAACTGTCTTTCACCCCCTCCTCCCCCTCCTTCCTAGTGTAACTGTCTTTAACCCCCTCCTCCCTCCTCCTTCCTAGTGTAACTGTCTTTCACCCCCTCCTCCCCCCTCCTTCCTAGTGTAACTGTCTTTCACCCCCTCCTTCCCAGTGTAACTGTCTTTCACCCCCTCCTCCCCCCTCCTTCCTAGTGTAACTGTCTTTCACCCCCTCCTCCCCCTCCTTCCTAGTGTAACTGTCTTTCACCCCCTCCACCCCCCTCCTTCCCAGTGTAACTGTCTTTCACCCCCCTCCTCCCCCCCTCCTTCCCAGTGTAACTGTCTTTCACCCCCCTCCCCCCCCTCCTTCCCAGTGTAACTGTCTTTCACCCCCTCCTCCCCCCTCCTTCCTAGTGTAACTGTCTTTCACCCCCTCCTCCCCCTCCTTCCTAGTGTAACTGTCTTTCACCCCCTCCTCCCCCCTCCTTCCTAGTGTAACTGTCTTTCACCCCCCTCCTTCCCAGTGTAACTGTCTTTCACCCCCTCCCCCTCCTTCCCAGTGTAACTGTCTTTCACCCCCCTCCTCCCCCTCCTTCCTAGTGTAACTGTCTTTCACCCCCTCCTCCCCCTCCTTCCTAGTGTAACTGTCTTTCACCCCCCTCCTCCCCCTCCTTCCTAGTGTAACTGTCTTTCACCCCCTCCTCCCCCTCCTTCCTAGTGTAACTGTCTTTCACCCTCCACCCCCCTCCTTCCTAGTGTAACTGTCTTTCACCCCCTCCACCCCCTCCTTCCTAGTGTAACTGTCTTTCACCCCCTCCACCCCCCTCCTTCCTAGTGTAACTGTCTTTCACCCCCTCCTCCCCCCTCCTTCCTAGTGTAACTGTCTTTCACCCCCCTCCTCCCCCTCCTTCCTAGTGTAACTGTCTTTCACCCCCTCCTCCCCCCTCCTTCCTAGTGTAACTGTCTTTCAACCCCCTCCTCCCCCCCTCCTTCCTAGTGTAACTGTCTTTCACCCCCTCCTCCCCCCCTCCTCCCCCTCCTTCCCAGTGTAACTGTCTTTCACCCCCTCCTCCCCTCCCCCCCTCCTTCCTAGTGTAACTGTCTTTCACCCCCTCCTTCCCAGTGTAACTGTCTTTCACCCCCCTCCTTCCTAGTGTAACTGTCTTTCACCCCCCTCCTTCCCCCTCCTCCCCTCCTTCCCAGTGTAACTGTCTTTCACCCCCCTCCTCCCCCCTCCTCCCCCTCCTTCCTAGTGTAACTGTCTTTCACCCCCTCCTCCCCCCTCCCCCTCCTCCCCCTTCTCCCTCCTCGCCCTCGTCATTACATAACCCTCACAAAGCCTGTAACTATAGAGCCGGCTTGCCCTGGACACTCCGTACAACACTAAAACATGGATAACTATAGAGCCGGCTTTCCCTGGACACTCCGTACAACACTAAAACATGGATAACTATAGAGCCGGCTTGCCCTGGACACTCCGTACAACACTAAAACATGGATAACTATAGAGCCGGCTTGCCCTGGACACTCCGTACAACACTAAAACATGGATAACTATAGAGCCGGCTTGCCCTGGACACTCCGCATAACACTAAAACATGGATAACTATAGAGCCGGCTTGCCCTGGACACTCCGTACAACACTAAAACATGGATAACTATAGAGCCGGCTTGCCCTGGACACTCCGTACAACACTAAAACATGGATAACTATAGAGCCGGCTTGCCCTGGACACTCCGTACAACACTAAAACATGGATAACTATAGAGCTGTGATGGTCCAAAATGTCATCAGACAAACACTGTTCATAAACATATGACACAGAAGTAATGGAGCCAAAGCTATGTGTAGGTATCACAACAAAGTGAAAAGCCTTGTCACTGCACTGCTCTATCACTTCTCACGTCAACGCTGATACGTGTGTAGTTCAATAGTTACAAATATTTTAAGGTATAATATGGATTAATTTAATTTCCATGTACAGCAATAAAATAAACATTTTTCATACAAGAAGTCATGGAAAGTTCAATATTGAGAAAACATCTCTATTGGTTGTGTGTATGTGCAACAAACTACATTTTACCGTAAATCCCAGAGGATCATGTCTTTTGTAAATAATCCATAAAAACATTTATGTGTTTTAGGTCTACGTCATCATTCTGTGATGTAGATCTTTAACACTTAGGGTGACATTTAGGTAGTGTAAAACATTGCGAAAAGTGCAGAAATTACCATAGATATCATTACAATGACCATAAACATCATTACAATGACAATAAACATCCAAATAATCTGGTACCGGGAATTAAATAGAAAAGTTTCTTCAACAATGTGCGTTATAAGGAGGTGATTAAAAATACCTAGAGCAAAGTCACCATTAGAATGCAGTGTCAACCACCTCAGAGGGAGTTTATGTAATGCACTCTAGTGCGCTAAAAAGTAGTTTTCCAGTGCATTGTCTCCATTATTTATTGATGTGCATCACTTCTACCTTAATTAATATTTTTTACGGAAAAGGGTTGTAAATAGGTGTCTCCATAATGACAATACATGTAAAAAATATATATATATATTCTAAATAGCCTACAACTGGTTAAAAGTTGTCACAAAGTGCATGTGTTGCTCTCTCTCTCCTCTTGCTCACATGACTCAGGCAATAACTGTAGTGCTCTCTCAACACACACACACACACACACACACACACAGACATGATAAGTGCCAGAAATAAGCCTAGGCAGCTATGGGGGGTGACTCGTGCCAGAATTAAGTATTGTGACGCTACTGATACCTCTCACCAAGTCACCTAACGTCTTCCTAGCGCATTAAACTTTTTTTTTTCTAAGGCGTCAAACTGCCGATGCGTTCACGTCACGTCACGTTCATGTGACGTAATTTATAGATCGGCAGGTAAGGGTGCTATCGAGCGGCTAGATGTTCTTTACCATTCGTACATCAGATTTGGCATTCTTCCTATTTTGTTGCCTTACAACCTGGAATTAAAATTGGGGGGTTTGTATCATTTGATTTACACAACATGCCTACCACTTTGAAGATGCAAAATATTTCTTATTGTGTAACAAACAAGAAATAAGACAACAACAAAAAAAGCGTGCATAACTATTCACCCCCCCCACCCAAAGTCAATACTTTGTAGAGCCACCTTTTGCAGCAATTACAGCTGCAAGTCTCTTGGGGTATGTCTCTATAAGCTTGGCACATCTAGCCACTGGGATTTTTGCCCATTCTTCAAGGCAAAACTGCTCCAGCTCCTTCAAGTTGGATGGGTTCCACTGGTGTACAGCAATCTTTAAGTCATACCACATATTCTCAATAGGATTGAGGTATGGGCTTTGACTAGGCCATTCCAAGACATTTAAATGTTTCCCCTTAACCACTTGAGTGTTGCTTTGCAAGTATGCTTAGGGTCATTGTCCTGCTGGAAGGTGAACCTCTGTCCCAGTCTCAAATCTCTGGAAGACTGAAACAGGTTTCCCTCAAGAATTTCCCTGCATTTAGCGCCATCCATCATTCCTTCAATTCTGACCAGTTTCCCAGTCTCTGCCGATGAAAAACATCCCCACAGCATGATGCTGTCACCACCATGCTTCACTGTGGGGATGGTGTTCTCAGGGTGATGAGGTGTTGGGTTTGCGCCAGCTCTGTGGAGTGTACGGCTTAAAGTGGTCCTATGGCCAGATACTCCGATCTCCGCTGTGGAGCTTTGCAGCTCCTTCAGGGTTATCTTTGATCTCTTTGTTGCCTCTCTGATTAATGCCCTCCTTGCCTGGATTTAATGGTGCTCCGTGGGATGTTCAAAGTTTTTGATATTTTTATATATAACCCAACCCTGATCTGTACTTCTCCACAACTTTGTCCCTGACCTGTTTGGAGCGCTTCATGAGGATGGACACGAGGACCAGGAGGGGACCTGCAGCTCGCCGCCGTGTGCCAGAGGAGAGGTCTGCTGCTCTGCAGGATGTTTCAAGGATGGGGGGGCCAACACCGCAGCACTGGAGGCAATCCATGTGCGGGAGATCTTCACCTCCTACTTCTTCGAAGAGGGTGCTGTTCCCTGGCAACACCATAGACTACACTATGCACAACCAAATGCTCTTTTAAGAGCCATCCACATTGCAATAAGAGTATTCTTCCATTTCCTTAGCTATGTCAACTGTAGTTATTACATTCCCAGTTTCTCTCCTTTTGATTTCTACTTCTCAGGGGAGGGTGCTGTTCAGGTAAGGGTGAAATTTTGTTGTTGTTGATGTCTGTATGAAAACAAAACAGGCTCTTTTAAGAGTCACCCATATTGAACAAATGTAGAACAATTAGACACCCTATAACCCACACCTACACACTCGTGTATCAAGCTGATTGATGGATTGTGCAGTAAGCAGGTTCAGGTGTATAGCTGTGGCTCCTTCCACCTTCAAAGAACAGGCCAGAGGACCAACCATGGAGAATAGTAAGACACTTCATTATTTATATTTATATAACTACGCTATATTGTTTGTCCTCATGTGTCTGTACATGTTTTTCAGTATAAAGTACTCTGCAGCCACTTAGTGGACACCAGGTGAGACCACACACACAGATTCCTGTTGAACACTGTCTCTTTAACTACCTTATTTTCTCAATAACAGTCTCTCTCCTTCACTTCATCCCTCTCCTCCCTTCTCCCTAAATCCTCTAGGTTATATCAGCTGAACCCCTCCCGCATCTGAACTGGCTGACACACAGAGGGCACAGCATGATCAGAGGTGAGAGGTCACTTGGTCGGGTCAACAGGAAGTGATATTAAAAGAGATGCTTTACATTGAAATACAGATAGAGATGTAGTAGTCCCAGAGTTAATGATCCAAGGTCAGTTTTGCATTTCACCTCCTGATGATTATGATGACTGACAGTGTTAGAATTGTTAAAAAACACAAGGCTTAAACATGCTCTCTCTCTCTCTCCATCTGTCTCTCATCTGCAGGTATGTTTTGATGTGAGAGAGGGTGCCAACCCCCAGTCTCGTCATCACCATCTCACCCGCTCTTAAGATCACCTCCGTGCCGACTGGGGGGCCAAGGCTGGTTTAGGAGACACCGCTAGAGACACTATTATGGAATTGTGATGAACTGAGAGAATATTAGGGTAGCACTGTAATTCATTAATCATATGCTGTCTACCCTAGTAGCACTGTAATCCATTAATCATATGCTGCCTTCCCTGCTCCTCTGTTCTTGCCTCTTTCCCTTTCTGTCTTTTACACTCGTTCTCACACCTCTCTCCCCACCTCCTCTTTCTCACACCTCTCTCCCCACCTCCTCTTTCTCACACCTCTCTCCCCACCTCCTCTTTCTCACACCTCTCTCCCCACCTCCTCTTTCTCACACCTCTCTCCCCATCTCCTCTTTCTCACACCTCTCTCCCCATCTCCTCTTTCTCACACCTCTCTCCCCATCTCCTCTTTCTCACACCTCTCTCCCCATCTCCTCTTTCTCACACCTCTCTCCCCACCTCCTCTTTCTCACACCTCTCTCCCCACCTCCTCTTTCTTACACCTCTCTCCCCACCTCCTCTTTCTCACACCTCTCTCCCCACCTCCTCTTTCTCACACCTCTTTCCCCACCTCCTCGTTCTCACACCTCTCTCCCCACCTCCTCTTTCTCCCAGCTCTCTCCCCACCTCCTCTTTCTCACACCCCTCTTTCTTCCTCTGTTTTTACAATGGACACCAGATGTGCATTGAAGTACAGATTGAACTTGTATTTGGAATATAATATTACAATTATAATATTTATAATGCATGTATTTATAACACTTGGATAATGAAACAATAAAGCGTTTCACATTGTCTACTGGTTGAAATGAAGTCTCCCATTGGATGAAATACTACACCTATCCTGTGTCCTCAGATCAATGCAGATGTAGGAAATTAGATATTGAGATGAACCGGTTTTAGAGTATTTACATGATGCATAGGAAGTTTAGTGTACTGTTTTTGAAGTTATATTTCTGTATATATGAATTACAAATCAGCCTTTAACTAGTTAAATCGTGTTTCTAGTCTATAGCATAGTTACAACGTGTAACCATTGATGTCCCAGGACCAGGATTGGTAAACACTGTTGAAGTGTATAATTGTAATACATACATGCAGACACAGCATCATTCAGAGACTGGAGTTTGACATTCCTGGTATTGGATATGACTGAAAAAGAATCTCACAGACATTCATACCTGAACTGCACCTTTATTTGCCAAGGTAGAGTACATGATCAGTGAATATATTCAATGTACAGAATACTATGTGGGGATCTCATGCATGGTCATAACTACATGTATATACGACTTACATCCTCGGCACAAAATTATATTATATTCTACTCAATCCATAGGCTTCATTAATGTCATTCAGACTGTTTTGAAGTTTATACAACCGGCTGAGGTTCATAGCTA
This sequence comes from Coregonus clupeaformis, assembly GCF_020615455.1. Lineage (NCBI taxonomy): Eukaryota > Metazoa > Chordata > Actinopteri > Salmoniformes > Salmonidae > Coregonus > Coregonus clupeaformis. The sequence goes on from NC_059217.1 coordinate 47,800,847, forward strand.
GGTTCTGAACTAATACTTATACCAAACGTTTTAGGGTCCATACACTGATCGGCTACATGGCTAGCTACACATCCATAGTCATACAGGTATTATAGTAAATAGTTAGCTAGCTACGTTACTTCATCTGAATTGCATAGCAAATATCAGCAAGGCGAGCTTACAAAATTGTACATTCAATTTGCAGTAAATGCTTTAGCTAGCTAGATTCTTTACACCCACTGTTTCACAAGACGACTGCCTGGTTTGCTGGTTGTTTCAGGAGTCCCTAAAACATTACACAACCAGAATTACAATTTCATACTCATGTCACAACGCCCATTAAGCTAGCTGGCTAATGTTAGCTAGTCAGCTAGCTAGCTAAATAGCGATTTTCTTAAATGAACTTTATGACAAAGAAATATGCATAATCGTTTTGTCTCTACATTAACTAACATATTCCTCTCAACTGTATGATTCGTTATGACGTTATAATTACTTACATCTATTGTCCCTCTAATCACTCTGACATCAATGAAAATGTATTCGAAAACCTAATCAAACACTTCATGAGAGCCCATGAGCTCATGTTGTGCAACATTTCAATAGGCTATGCAATTGCGTGAGAAAACAGAGTGATGGGCCTCTACTAAAAATATCAGGATCAGCTTTCTATAGGCTAGGCCTGCTATATTTATTTCTCAACTTTCCTAATATTAAGCACATTGCTTATCTTTACAACAGGAGTATAGCCTACCTGGCTGGCATGAAAATAAACCACGGAGAAAAACTTCCTGATTCACTATTTAAGTGCATAGATGACAAGTATTTTTTCCAGCTGCCCCTGTTTCGAGACAGGTGCATGATAAGGGTCCATTCTAAATCAAAACAAATTTCACACATATATTATTTAGTATATGTAAAGACAAGATTAAATCAATAATAGTCTGATGGGGACAATATTAGCATATCACTAGTGAATTATATATTATCACTTGTGAATGATGCCCAGCATAAGAAACAATGCCTTTCTTTTTGACTTTTTCTAATCATAGTCTCACACCTCATGTAGACTGGTCCATAGGCCTATATGTTTTAATAAGGTTTGTATCACAACTAAAGTGGCCAAAGAACATCTTAAAATTAAGCACATTAATCCGCTTTACAAGGGGTGTAGAGCCTAACTGGAATACATAAGCAGCACATGAGTTTAAAGTTTGGGGGAAGATCATTTTCACCATAAAAATGCACCTTTATAATAAAAGCATTACATGCATAATTGCATTTGCGGTCACTTTTAATAATGGCGTTTTCCGCTAATGGAACATTCGCGCTTATAGCCTACTGCCATGTGCGCATTGCTGCGCTTATAATGTGAAGAAATAGCCTAATCGTTTATCAACATTTTAAGCTAAACGTTCTGATCTGTGGCTGACATTGCGTAAAAAAGGTTTTTTGATGCTAGTGGTTGTATTAATTTTGGATCTATTGCATCCCACAACTGTCCCAGACTATGTTTGGAATATTTATTTCTCGCACAGAATAGAATAGGTCAACTATGGGGGATAGTAGATTGACATAGGCTAGTGCTTTTGCTGTTCGTTAGGCCTACTCATATTGTTGGCTGACGGAAAGTAAATGTGGACAGTTGTTCCAGTATCTTCAATATGCACCTCGGAATTGGATAAGGATGCGCACAGTTGCATCCCCGATGTGTCTGTCTTCACTTGTAGCCTGTGAGAAAGACCTGATCACATGACGGAGAGCCGTGTGAGTGAGAAGAGAGGCAGCACTCAGGGAGAAGGGCTGCAAAAGGCATGGATTGTTTTAGGGTACATTATGGCTACACAAAGGGGATGTCGCCAGGAAATTCGAGGCATTATCAAGTGTTTCTCAAACTGTGAATGAGAGACTGATTAAGTGTGTACAGCCTGCCTTTCAAGCGACTTTTTTCAAATCATCATTAGAGCCGCATCATGCAGCATGCAGCTTAAAATTGATTAAAAATCAAAACATTTGTAGAACGTTGTAGAAAAAGTTACATGAATAACCATAAATGAAGCATATAGGAGGACCTATTTCTTTGTTAACCTCTCAACACAGAATAGCGGCATGTGCGCACTCCCTCAAAATCGTTTGGAGAAAATATCCTTTCTATTTTAATCAGCTTTGTTCAATTTTATTCTTCACACTGTAAAATAATATAAAATAATGCCACGGAATTCGAAGCAGATCTTGTCTGCTAAATGAACTAGTGTAGCCCACAGCCATTTGGCATAGCCAGATCAGGACCTAACATAAGGACAACTCAGAGTATGCTATTCTGTCCTTCTGAAATAGACTATATTTTCTTCATATCATGTTTCTTTAGACCTGTCTAAAATAAATAATGGATTTATTATGAAGGTGTAGGCTATATTACATGGATTTATTAGACTTGTAGATGTTCCAAAGATCTACATAATATGCCATTTAGCGGACGCTTTTATCCAAAGCGATCAGTGGCTTGTAGGCTATGTGTGGAAGCCAGGAGATGCTAAATGTGTTTATGTTAATTAACGGTCAATTACCGTGAGCTGACAGTTATTTGCTTAACAATGACCGACACAGCCCTAGTCCAGATTATATAAAGCGATCTAGGCGATCCGTGCCCAAGAACTCTAAGATAACCTGCCTAAATGACTACCGACCCGTGGCACTGACGTCTGTAGCCATGAAGTGCTTTGAAAGACTGGTCATGGCTCACATCAACAGCATAATCCCAGAAACCCTAGACCCACTCCAATTTGCATACCGCCCCAACAGATCCACAGATGATGCAATCTCTATCGCACTCCACACTGCCCTTTCCCACCTGGACAAGAGGAACACCTACGTGAGAATGCTATTCATTGACTACAGCTCAGCATTCAACACCATAGTGCCCTCTAAGCTCATCACTAAGCTAAGGATCCTGGGACTAAACACCTCCCTCTGCAACTGGATCCTGGACTTCCTGACGGGCCGCCCCCAGGTGGTAAGGGTAGGTAACAACACATCTGCCACACTGATCCTCAACACGGGGGCCCCTCAGGGGTGCGTGCTCAGTCCCCCTCCTGTACTCTCTGTTCACCCATGACTGCATGGCCAGGCACGACTCCAACACCATCATTAAGTTTGCCGACGACACAACAGTGGTAGGCCTGATCACCGACAACGATGAGACAGCCTATAGGGGAGGAGGTCAGAGATCTGGCCGTGTGGTGCCAGGACAACAACCTCTCCCTCAACGTGACCAAGACAAAGGAGATGATTGTGGACTACAGGGAAAAAAAAGAGGACTGAGCACGCCCCATTCTCATCGACGGGGCTGTAGTGGAACAGGTTGAGAGCTTCAAGTTCCTTGGTGTCCACATCACCAACGAACTATCATGGTCCAAGCACACCAAGACAGTCGTGAAGAGGGCACGACAAAGCCTATTCCCCCTCAGGAGACTAAAAAGATTTGGCATGGGTCCTCAGATCCTCAAAAAATTCTACAGCTGCACCATCGAGAGCATCCTGACTGGTTGCATCACCGCCTGGTATGGCAACTGCTTGGCCTCTGACCGCAAGGCACTACAGAGGGTAGTGCGTACGGCCCAGTACATCACTGGGGCAAAGCTCCCTGCCATCCAAGACCTCTATACCAGGCGGTGTCAGAGGAAGGCCCTCAAAATTGTCAAAGACTCCAGCCACCCTAGTCATAGACTGTTCTCTCTGCTACCGCACGGCAAGCGGTACCGGAGTGCCAAGTCTAGGTCCAAAAGACTTCTCAACAGCTTCTACCCACAAGCCATAAGACTCCTGAACAGCTAATCATGGCTACCCGGACTATTTGCACTGCCCCCCACCCCATCCTTTTTACGCTGCTGCTACTCTGTTAAGTATTTATGCATAGTCACTTTAACTCTACCCACATGTACATATTACCTCAACTACCTCAACTAGTCGGTGCCCCGCACATTGACTCTGCACCGTTACCCCCCTGTATATATAGCCTCCCTACTGTCACTTTATTTTACTTCTGCTCTTTGTTTTTCTCAACACTTTTTTTTTTTTTTTTTGTTGTTGTTTTATTCTTACTTTTTTTGTTTAAAATAAACGCACTGTTGGTTAAGGGCTGTAAGTAAGCATTTCACTGTAATGTCTGCACTTGTTGTATTCGGCGCATGTGACCAATAAAATTTGATTTGATTTGATTTGATTTATAACAATGATTAACTCCATGATTATTTCTGCATAGTCTACTAGCCTATAGAAGGTCTTGCTCAGCCTCAACGTCACAGGAAAATGTGGTTGTTTTATTAAACGATCTGCAATTCAGAGTATTAGTGGTAGGCGATGCCACAAAATACCAAAAAGATAGAATCGGTATGGGTCTATCCATAGAACAAACAGTTTAACACATAAACACTTTTTTTATTTCAGGAGAATCGCATTGAATCAGGCTATTCATTTCAGTGCAGTTGCGTTCTTACGCATGACCTTAGCCTAAACTAACGGTCAATTACCGTGAGACCGACAGTTATTTGCTTGACAATCACCGGCTGACGTAGGGCCTAGGATACAATAATGAATAATGTTGAACTAACAAATACCATCAAGGGATACGTTACAATTTACAATAATGAACACCTTGTGAAACAGCTGTGAAAACCAATCTAGCAATATTTAAGATTTAAATATAGAAACGTTTGAATTTTTTTTTGGTACACGTGTCAATTTACTTTCACCGATTTTTGTACACTCACATCAAATCAAATCAAATGTTATTTGTCACATGCCGAATACAACAGGTGTAGACCTTCCTCAGTGAAACGTTTACTTACAAGCCCATGGCAATCATAGACAAATACTGAATTCTGGTGTATTGAATAGAGGAGGTGCGTGCTGTGTGGATGGGAGGTTCTGTTCTCAACAGGCAGCCAGTCTCTGCAGGGGGACCTGGAAGACGGAGGCTGGAAAGTCCAGGCTCTCTTTGTTCTGAGTGTTTTCAGTGCTAGTGTTTTTAGTTCATCTGTGTATCTCACATTATGTGTCCAGTATGATGGATTAAAGATAATTGATGGATCATTCGCTTCCCTACAGAAAATACACTGGGGTGGAGCCAGAGACAGCAGGGGGTCAAACCGTCAGTGTTGAGTGATCACACATGCCTCAGCACACACAGGTTACTTTGCCTGCTTGCAAATGTGTGCTAAAAGTGGGAATGTTTCATAGTATTTCTAATTATCTTAACTCCCCACCACCAATGATTTTTTTTTTTTTACAGAAAACCACAGAACCACCATTGCAATATAGGCCTACACTCAGATAAAAAGGTACCATCTACAAACTAAAAGGATTCTTCCGCTGTCCCCATAGGATAACCTGTGGTCCTCTGTAGCTCCGCTGGTAGAGCACCGCGCTTGTAACGCCAGGGTAGTGGGTTCGATCCCCGGGACCACCCATACGTAAAAATGTATGCACACATGACTGTAAGTCGCTTTGGATAAAAGAGTCTGCTAAATGGCATATTATTATTATTATTATTAGAACCCTTTTTGGTTCCAGGTAGAACCCTTTTTGGTTCCAGGTAGAACCCTTTTTGGTTCCAGGTAGAACCCTTTTTGGTTCTAGGTAGAGCCCTTTTGGGCTCCATTCCACAGAGGGTTCTACATGGAACCAAAAAGGGTTCTCCTTTGGTGACAGCCAAAGAACCCTGTTGGAACCTCTTTTTCAAAGAGTGTTCTCAACAAGTTTAGCCTGTTAAGTTTAAACCATTTCATTCTGTACTCAAACATCTGCCTGGTATTCAAGATAACGCGTAACATAGCACCGCCACCCTTTGAAGGTTTTCGTCAACCTCTGCTCAGACTTTAAATAGCAGTGTTCCAAGAACCTCCACCAGGGGGGAGTGTAGTATCCTCAAACAGACTAAAAGGAGACACAAGAGGACACCCCACACTCATTTTAGATCCCAAGGGGTCTTTATTTTCATACTGTATGCTCTCACTCTCATCACTACCTCCTTTGCCATCTATTCATGTCTTCTCTTGGAACTCCATCACCACACACACACACACACACACACACACACACTACCATAGCATCTTGTTTACATTTCTCACATTTTAGACGTCCAGCTGAGGCCTTGGATGGATCAATGTTGCAATGAGATGGGCACAGAGGTACGTATGTACAGTCCTTTTCAGTGTGGCGGCAAATGAGTTGAACAGGAGAAGAGGATGTGGTTGGTTGTGGGGGGAGAGCAGTGGGGGGTGGGGGGGGTAGAACAGCTGCAGTGACGCGGATTGGTTGCTCTGGCTCATCACTTCTTGACTAAAAAGAAAGATAGATTTAGAAATGAGTTCGACCTTGCCATAGTTCAACAGCTGAAATGCCTTCATTAACATACTCCCAGAGATAGCAAGACATTCATTCAGTATTAACTGAATTAAGTACCGTACCCATCCACATTTACAATTTAATTCATCGATTGGATAAATAATACAAGCACATAGAGTTTCATTATTGTAGAATAGGCTACTCCTGTATCCACACTATATTAGGGTACCGTTATGATTTCATTGATTCTTGTCAGGCATGATTTTAAGGTCTTCGATCAAAGTTGTATGTCGTACCTTAATTTTTTTATTTAACCTTTATTTAACGAGGCAAGTCAGTTAAAAACAAATTCTTATTTACAATGATGACCTACCAAAAGGCAAAGGGCCTCCTGCGGGGGCTGGGATAAAATACAAAATAAAATAAATAATATCTACAGTGGGGAGAACAAGTATTTGATACACTGCCGATTTTGCAGGTTTTCCTACTTACAAAGCATGTAGAGGTCTGTAATTTTTATCATAGGTACACTTCAACTGTGAGAGACGGAATCTAAAACAAAAATCCAGAAAATCACATTGTATGATTTTTAAGTAATTAATTTGCATTTTATTGCATGACATAAGTATTTGATCACCTACCAACCAGTAAGAATTCCGGCTGTCACAGACCTGTTAGTTTTTCTTTAAGAAGCCCTCCTGTTCTCCACTCATTACCTGTATTAACTGCACCTGTTTGAACTCGTTACCTGTATAAAAGACACCTGTCCACACACTCAATCAAACAGACTCCAACCTCTCCACAATGACCAGAGAGCTGTGTAAGGACATCAGGGATAAAATTGTAGACCTGCACAAGGCTGGGATGGGCTACAGGACAATAGACAAGCAGCTTGGTGAGAAGGCAACAACTGTTGGCGCAATTATTAGAAAATGGAAGAAGTTCAAGATGACGGTCAATCACCCTCGGTCTGGGGCTCCATGCAAGATCTCACCTCGTGGGGCATCAATGATCATGAGGAAGGTGAGGGATCAGCCCAGAACTACACGGCAGGACCTGGTCAATGACCTGAAGAGAGCTGGAACCACAGTCTCAAAGAAAACCATTAGTAACACACTACGCCGTCATGGATTAAAATCCTGCAGCACACGCAAGGTCCCCCTGCTCAAGCCAGCGCATGTCCAGGCCCGTCTGAAGTTTGCCAATGACCATCTGGATGATCCAGAGGAGGAATGGGAGAAGGTCATGTGGTCTGATGAGACAAAAATAGAGCTTTTTGGTCTAAACTCCACTCGCCGTGTTTGGAGGAAGAAGAAGGATGAATACAACCCCAAGAACACCATCCCAACCGTGAAGCATGGAGGTGGAAACATCATTCTTTGGGGATGCTTTTCTGCAAAGGTGACAGGACGACTGCACCATATTGAGGGGAGGATGGATGGGTCCATGTATCGCGAGATCTTGGCCAACAACCTCCTTCCCTCAGTAAGAGCATTGAAGATGGGTCCTGCCTGGGTCTTCCAGCATGACAACGACCCGAAACACACAGCCAGGGCAACTAAGGAGTGGCTCCGTAAGAAGTATCTCAAGGTCCTGGAGTGGCCTAGCCAGTCTCCAGACCTGAACCCAATAGAAAATCTTTGGAGGGAGCTGAAAGTCCGTAATTGCCCAGCAACAGCCCCGAAACCTGAAGGATCTGGAGAAGGTCTGTATGGAGGAGTGGGCCAAAATCCCTGCTGCAGTGTGTGCAAACCTGGTCAAGACCTACAGGAAACGTATGATCTCTGTAATTGCAAACAAAGGTTTCTGTACCAAATATTAAGTTCTGCTTTTCTGATGTATCAAATACTTATGTCATGCAATAAAATGCAAATTAATTACTTAAAAATCATACAATGTGATTTTCTGGATTTTTGTTTTAGATACCGTCTCTCACAGTTGAAGTGCACCTATGATAAAAATTACAGACCTCTACATGCTTTGTATGTAGGAAAACCTGCAAAATCGGCAGTGTATCAAATACTTGTTCTCCCCACTGTATATAGGACAAAACATACATTACGACAAGAGAGACACCACAACACTACATAACGAGAGACCTAAGACAACAACATAGCATGGCAGCAACACATGACAACACAGCATGGTATCATAGCAACACCACATGACAACAACATGGTAGCAACACAACATGGTAGCAACACAAGACATGGTACAAACATTATTGGGCACAGACAACAGCACAAAGGGCAAGAAGGTAGAGACAACAATACATCACGCGAAGCAGCCACAACTGTCAGTAAGAGTGTCCATGATGGAGTCTTTGAATGAAGAGATGGAGATAAAACTGTCCAGTTTGAGTGTTTTTTGCAGCTTGTTCCAGTCGCTAGCTGCAGCGAACTGAAAAGAGGAGCGACCCAGGGATGTGTGTGCTTTGGGGACCTTTAACAGAATGTGACTGGCAGAACGGGTGTCGTATGTGGAGGATGAGGGCTGCAGTAGGTATCTCAGATAGGGGGGAGTGAGGCCTAAGAGGGTTTTATAAATAAGCATCAACCAGTGGGTCTTGCGACGGGTATACAGAGATGACCAGTTTACAGAGGAGTATAGAGTGCAGTGATGTGTCCTATAAGGAGCATCGGTGGCAAATCTGATGGCCGAATGGTAAAGAACATCTAGCCGCTCGAGAGCACCCTTACCTGCCGATCTATAAATTACGTCTCCGTAATCTAGCATGGGTAGGATGGTCATCTGAATCAGGGTTAGTTTGGCAGCTGGGGTGAAAGAGGAACGATTACAATAGAGGAAACCAAGTCTAGATTTAACCTTAGCCTGCAGCTTGGATATGTGCTGAGAGAAGAACAGGGTACCGTCTAGCCGTACTCCCAAGTACTTGTATGAGGTGACTACCTCAAGCTCTAAACCCTCAGAGGTAGTAATCACACCGGTGGGGAGAGGGGCATTCTTCTTACCAAACCACATGACCTTTGTTTTGGAGGTGTTCAGAACGAGGTTAGAGGCAGAGAAAGCTTGTTGGATACGAAGAAAGCTTTGTTGTAGAGCGTTTAACACAAAATCCGGGAGGGTCCAGCTGAGTACAAGACTATCATCTGCATAAAAACGGATGAGATGCTTCCTGAGAACTCGTTCCCTTCTTCTTCGGTGAAAAGTAGTTACGAATGTTAATTAATTGGTTAATTCATTATGCATCCCCCATTCAAATTCATTTTGAGTATGAATGTGTTGGCCTAGTGACAGTGGAAAAAGAAACTCATAGCATGTAGGGGTGGTGTATTACAATGTCAAATATGTACAGTTGAAGTCGGAAGTTTACATATATCTTAGCCAAATACATTTCAACTCAGTTTTTCACAATTCCTGACATTTAATCCAAGTAAAAATTCCCTGTCTTGGGTCAGTTAGGATCACCACTTTATTTTAAGAATGTGAAATGTCAGAATAATAGTAGAGAGAATGATTTATTTCAGCTTTTATTTCTTTCATCACATTCCCAGTGGGTCAGAAGTTTACATACACTCAATTAGTATTTGGTAGCATTGCCTTTAAATTGTTTAACTTGGGTCAAACGTTTCGGGTAGCCTTCCACAAGCTTCCCACAATAAGTTGGGTGAATTTTGGCCCATTCCTCCTGACAGAGCTGGTGTAACTGAATCAGGTTTGTAGGCCTCCTTGCTCGCACAAGCTTTTTCAGTTCTGCCCACACATTTTCTATAGGATTGAGGTCAGGACTTTGTGATGGCCACTCCAATACCTTGACTTCGTTGTCCTTAAGCCATTTTGCCACAACTTTGGAAGTATGCTTGGGATCATTGTCCATTTGGAAGACCCATTTGCGACCAAGCTTTAACTTCCTGACTGATGTCTTGAGATGTTGCTTCAATATATCCACATAATTTTCCTTCCTCATGATACCATCTATTTTGTGAAGTGCACCAGTCCCTCCTGCAGCAAAGCACCCCCACAGCATGATGCTACCACCCCTGTGCTTCACGGTTGGGATGGTGTTCTTCAGCTTGCAAGCAAGCCCCTTTTTCCTCCAAACATAACGATGGTCATTATGGCCAAACAGTTTTATTTTTGTTTCATCAGACCAGAGGACATTTCTCCAAAAAGTACGATCTTGTCCCCATGTGCAGTTGCAAACCGTAGTCTGGCTTTTTTAATGGCGGTTTTGGAGCAGTGGCTTCTTCCTTGCTGAGCGGCCTTTCAGGTTATGTCGATATAGGACTCGTTTTACTGTGGATATAGATACTTTTGTACCTGTTTCCTCCAGCATCTTCACAAGGTCCTTTGCTGTTGTTCTGGGATTGATTTGCACTTTTCGCACCAAAGTACGTTAATCTCTAGGAGAGATGACGGCTGCATGGTCCCATGGTGTTTATACTTGCGTACCATTGTTTGTACCGATGAACGTGGTACCTTCAGGCGTTTGGAAATTGCTCCCAAGGATGAACCAGACTTGTGGAGGTCTACAATTCTTTTTCTGAGGTCTTGGCTGATTTCTTTTGATTTTCCCATGATGTCAAGCAAAGAAGCACTGAGTTTGAAGGTATGCCTTGAAGTCTGCTGGACTGTTCCTTTTTACGGTACTGCATCCTGTTTATGTTTAGCCTCAGCCCAAACTGTGTCGTCATTACCAGCTGTTGTCTTAGCTCTCTCAAATTACACCTGTGATTGCTTTATGCCTCTCTCCCATCTCAATATGGTTACCTTATTGTTGTTTCGGTTATTTCTAATTGTACTATTTCACTGTAGATCCCCCAGCCCAGCTAAACCTGCCTTAGATAGCTCCTTTGTCCCACCCCCCATACACGCGGAGACCGACTCAATTGGTGCCTCCAGTGATGCTATCTCTTTCATTGTTACCCAACGCTTAGGTTTACCTCCACTGTACTCATATCCTTCAATATCCTTGTCTGTACATAATGCCCTGAATCTTTTCTACAACGCCCGGAAATCTGCCCCCTTTATTCTATGTACCCAACGCACTAGAAGACCAGTTCTTAAAGCCTTTAGCCGTATCCTTATTCTAGTCCTCCTCTGTTCCTCTGGTGATGTAGAGGCTAACCCAGGCCCTGCAGCCCTCAGTATCACTCCTACTCCCCAGGCGCTATCATTTGATGACTTCTGTAATCGCAAAAGTCTTGGTTTCTTGCACGTAAATATCAGAAGTCTACTTCCTAAGTTTGAGTTATTCACTGCGTTAGCACACTCCGCCAACCCTGATGTTCTAGCAGTGTCTGAATCCTGGCTTAGGAAGGCCACCAAAAATTCAGAAATTTCCATCCCCAACTATAACATTTTCCGTCTAGATAGAACTGCCAAAGGGGGTGGAGTTGCAATCTACTGTAGAGATAGGCTGCAGAGCTCTATCATACTATCCAGGTCTGTGCCCAAACAGTTTGAGCTTCTACTTCTAAAAATCCACCTTTCCAGAAATAAGTCTCTCACTGTTGCCGCTTGCTACAGACCCCCCTCAGCCCCCAGCTGTGCCCTGGACACCATATGTGAATTGATTGCCCCCCATTTATCCTCAGACTTCGTACTGCTTGGTGACCTAAATTGGGATATGCTTAATACCCCGGCCATCCCTACAATCCAAACTAGATGCCCTCAATCTCACGCAAATTATCAACGAACCTACCAGGTACAACCCTAAATCCGTAAACATGGGTACCCTCTTAGATATCATCCTGACTAACATACCCTCTAAATACACCTCAGCTGTCTTCAACCAGGATCTCAGCGATCACTGCCTTATTGCCTGCGTCCGTAACGGGTCCGCGGTCAAACGACCACCCCTCATCACTGTCAAACGCTCCCTAAAACACTTTAGCGAGCAGGCCTTCCTAATTGACCTGGCCCAGGTATCCTGGATGGATATAGATCTCATTCCGTCAATAGAGGATGCCTGGTTGTTCCTTAAAAGTAATTTCCTCTCAATCTTAAATAAACATGCCACATTCAAAAAATACAGAACTAAGAACAGATATAGCCCCTGGTTCTCCTCAGACTTGACTGCCCTTGACCAGCACAAAAACATCCTGTGGCGTTCTGCATTAGCATCAAATAGCCCCCGCGATATGCAACTTTTCAGGGAAGTTAGGAACCAATATACACAAGCAGTCAGGAAAGCAAAGGCTAACTTTTTCAAACAGAAATTTGCATCCTGTAGCACTAACTCCAAAAAGTTTTGGGACACTGTAAAGTCCATGGAGAATAAGAGCACTTCCTCCCAGCTGCCCACTGCACTGAGGCTAGGAAACACTATCACCACCGATAAATCTACAATAATCGAGAATTTCAACAAGCATTTTGCTACGGCTGGCCATGCTTTCCACCTGGCTACCACTACCCCGGCCACCAACTCGGCACCCTCCGCTGCAACTTGCCCATGCCCCCCCGCTTCTCCTTCACACAAATTCAGACAGCTGGTGTTCTGAAAGAGCTGCAAAATCTGGACCCCTACAAATCAGCTGGACTAGACAATCTGGACCCTTTCTTTCTAAAACTAGCCGCCGAAATTGTCGCAACCCCTATTACTAGTCTGTTCAACCTCTCTTTCGTAACGTCTGAGATCCCCAGAGATTGGAAAGCTGCCGCGGTCATCCCCCTCTTCAAAGGGGGTGACACTCTAGATCCAAACTGCTACAGACCTATATCCATCCTGCCCTGCCTTTCGAAAGTATTTGAAAGCCAAGTTAACAAACAGATCACCGACCATTTTGAATACCACCGTACCTTCTCCGCTATGCAGTCTGGTTTCCGAGCTGGTCATGGGTGCACTTCAGCCACGCTCAAGGTCCTAAACGATATTATAACCGCGATTGATAATAGACAGTACTGTGCAGCCGTCTTCATCGACCTGGCCAAGGCTTTCGACTCTGTCAACCACCGCATTCTTATTGGCAGACTAAATAGCCTTGGTTTCTCAAATGACTGCCTCGCCTGGTTCACCAACTACTTCTCAGATAGAGTTCAGTGTGTCAAATCGGAGGGCCTGTTGTCTGGACCTATGGCAGTCTCTATGGGGGTGCCACAGGGTTCAATTCTTGGGCCGACACTTTTCTCCGTGTATATCAATGATGTCGCTCTTGCTGCTGGTGACTCTCAGATCCACCTCTACGCAGACGACACCATTTTGTATACATCTGGCCCTTCATTGGACACTGTGTTAACAAACCTCCAAACGAGCTTCAATGCCATACAACACTCCTTAAGTAGCCTCCAACTGCTCTTAAACACTAGTAAAACTAAATGCATGCTCTTCAATCGAACGCTGCTGGCACCCGCCCACCCGACTAGAATCACCACTCTCGACGGGTCTGACCTAGAGTATGTGGACAACTACAAATACCTAGGTGTCTAGTTAGACTGTAAACTCTCCTTCCAGACTCACATTAAGAATCTCCAATCCAAAGTTAAATCTAGAATCGGCTTCCTATTTCGCAACAAAGCCTCCTTCACTCATGCTGCCAAACATGCCCTCGTAAAACTGACTATCCTACCGATCCTTGACTTCGGCGATGTCATTTACAAAATAGCCTCCAACACTCTACTCAGCAAATTGGATGTAGTCTATCACAGTGCCATCCGTTTTGTCTCCAAAGCCCCATACACTACCCACCACTGTGACCTGTACGCTCTTGTTGGCTGGTCCTCACTACATGTTCGTCCTCAAACCCACTGGCTCCAGGCCATCTATAAATCACTGCTAGGCAAATCCCCGCCTTATCTTAGCTCATTGGTCACCATAGCAGCACCCACCCGTAGTCTGCGCTCCAGCAGGTATATCTCACTGGTCATTCCCAAAGCCAACACCTCCTTTGGCCGCCATTCCTTCCAGTTCTCTGCTGCCAATGACTGGAACGAATTGCAAAAATCTCTGAAGCTGGAGACTCTTATCTCCCTCACTAACTTTAAGCATCAGTTGTCAGAGCACCTTACCGATCACTGCACCTGTACACAGCCCATCTGAAATTAGCCCACCCAACTACCTCATCCCTATATTGTTATTTATTTTGCTCTTTTGCACCCCAGTATCTCTATTTGCACATAATCTCTTGCACATCTAGCATTCCAGTGTTAATACTAATTGTAATTAATTTGCACTATAGCCTATTTAAAAAAAAAAAGATGTCTGTGTCACGCCGAGCTCTCAAATACCTTGCCCGTCTCTCACTCTATGAACGGTCACCTTGGGACGTCCTTACCCTGAACCCTAAACTATAACTAACACTAAACTTAACCCTTTTACATTTATACTTGATTGAGGTAGGGACATCCCAAGGATTCCGAATAGCACGGACCCTCTGGGAAAGCCTATGAACTCTATTCGACTGAAAGCCACGGACACAACTCTTATTGGTTGTCAGATGTAGGCTACTTGGAACTGGAAAAAACAAACATAGTCTGTGATTGGCTAACAACATTTAGATCTGTATACAGCGAGATAAGATGATATACCGTCCCATGAGGTGTTGAGGGAAAGACATATTCCCTATACATTGGACATAATCTTTTCTAGGCCATTAGCCATAACAGGAAATACACAAGCTGTAGGCTACACTATAGCTCAAGGTGGCTACTTCCTAATGTCGGCTTGCACGGGGAAAACGGTACATTTCTAACATTTATGGTTGAGATTTCATTAATATGGTCCTCTGTAGCACAGCTGGTAGAACACGGCGCTTGTAACGCCAAGGTAGTGGGTTCGATCCCCGGGACCACCCATACACAAAAATGTATGCACGCATGACTGTAAGTCGCTTTGGATAAAAGCGTCTGCTAAATGGCATATTATATATTATTATTATAAATATAAACTCTGCACCTTATGACTTTCATTAACAAGCAGGCGTCACGCATAGGTTAGCCACACGGTGGTACTGTTGCCTAGGTTCATCCACACGCAGGCGTCACGCAGACGTTAGTAAGGCGTTGGTATCATGTCATGTCAGTCAGACGTCAGTCGGGCGACAGCCACACGGTGGTAGGGTTGACTAGGCTTAATTATGGCCCTTATCACCCCCCAGACATACACACACAGACCCCCCACCGGCCCTCCCCACTACTCACTCACTGAGCAACAGCCTGTCTCACTGCCTGACAGTCAGCAGCAGGTCACAGTGAATCTATATTTTTTTTAAAGAGAAATGCCGCCATGGTATTTTAGAAATAGGCCAAATAGGCCATTAGAAATAGGCCAAAAACCCGCATACAATATATTTTCACCCGCGACATCGCTTTCAAAGTAGCCCAATTTTGCAAGAAAACCGCGAACATATCAACACTGACTACCTAGCAATCCTAGCGCCGCACCGCAATTTACTCAGTATCAGATTGTGGATAAACCCATTATTGATTAGCTGATACACTTCATCCGCCTGCTACCTTTTCTCAACTATTTTATCATACGGGAAGACTGTGAACTATTATTCAACGGAAGTAAAACAAACTGTTTTCTCTGCCCAGCTCCTCAGCTGTTTCCATTAGTTACCACAGTCACAAAGTGAACACCAGCTGTAGTCAAAACACCGTCAGCGTTGCTATAGACATTTACATATTCATGTTTTTGGTGTTTTCATCTAAACTGCTCGCGCGCGTCTTGCATCGCGAGGTTCTAAAATAGAACTTGGTTACGTTTTTGACGCGCTGCAAGTCCCGCCTCTCCCGCCTCCTCATTGGTTTTTAGGAGCATATATACACATTTACATTACATTTTAGTCATTTAGCGGACGCTCTTATCCAGAGCGACTTACAGTTAGTGCATACATAATTTTTTTCATACCCCCTGTGGGAATCGAACCCACAACCCTGGCGTTGCAAACACCATTAATAATTTAATTTGCCATTTAGCAGACGCTTTTATCCAAAGCGACTTACAGTCGTGCGTGCATACATTTTTGTGTATGAGTGGTCCCGGGGATCGAACCCACTACCTTGGCGTTACAAGCGCCGTGCTCTACCAGCTGAGCTACAGAGGACCATCAACTGAGCTACATCCCTGCCGGCCATTCCCTCCCCTACCCTGGACAACGCTGGGCCAATTGTGCGCCGCCCCATGGGTCCCCCGGTCGCAGCCGGCTACGACAGAGCCTGGATTCGAACCAGGATCTCTAGTGGCACAGCTAGCACTGCGATGCAGAGCCTTAGACCACTGCGCCACTCGGGAGACATACACACGTGGGTGATTGAAAGATGAACTGAGGTCCACACTCCAGTCCAGCTGGTTTTTGGTAATGCACCTGAAAAGTTGGTTGCCAACCGCCACATAAAGTCCACAGAAGAAGGAGAGCTTACTATGACATGTTGTAATTGCGGTGGGAATCATGAAGCCACGTCTTCTGAATGCCCCACAACGGTAAAAGAGAATGAGGTGGCCAAAGTCAGGGTCGTACAGAGCATTTCATATGCAGAAGCTGTTAAAAGGGTTGAATGTTGCACCAGACGAGTCCATGGTAGTGGATAGGCCTTCACTCCAGGCTGCAGGGGTTGTCTTACACCAAGAGGATCCTGACATTTTAAAGGTTACAAAAAGGTGGACTTTGTGGCCTTTTTCGCAGTGGTGATAAATTGCACTGCCAAGGTGGAGGAAAGATCTAGGAAGATTGAAATCATTGTGAGTGTGGCGGGGCGGTTCCTGGGGCTGAAAGATTTCACAGCAAAGGAGTTACATGGAATATTAGCGAAAGGTCATAGAGCCTGGAAAGGGAGATATGGAGAACTAAAAGAAGGAAGAAGTGGGAGTTTTGTTTGTTTTGGCAACATACTATTTTTATTAGGGTGGATTGTTAGAATCACTATTAAGTATGGATTTGTTTATTTTAATTGTATTTTTGGTTTCAAACCGTCCAGTGGGTGGCGGCAATACAACTTTTGGATGTAGTCCGCCATCAAACCCACAGAAGAAGAAGAAGAGGAAGAAGAAGAGGAGGAAGAACGAGAGATTGCTAGAAACTAACTAAATGTCCCTTTTATCTGTGGAGTAGTTGTCGGAGTACAGAACACAAGATTTTGTGTGACTCAAAATGGGTCAAAATTCTTGTGCATTTCAGGTAAAATAACAACCCAATGTTTATATCCCAGGATAAATTAGCTAGCAACAGCAAGCTAGCTAGCTAAATGCCCATGAATGTTTCATGTGTTTCGACCTGTCCCCAAATGAATATAGTTGGTTCAGAGTTCGTTTTCATATTGCAGCCTGCATGTCCGGATCACGTCTGATGTGGAGGACAAAATCAACATATGGGCGGCCCAGGTGGAAGAATGTATGGTTTTCTAGCCTTGACTCACTGGCTATCGGACTGGGTTTTTAGTGGTGTATAAAAGTAGTTGAAGTAGAAGCTAAGGAAAGACAGAGGCAGAGAAACCATCATGCAATCAGAGTTATACGTTCACAAAAGAGAAATGGTGACAAAATCTCAACTTGGATTAGTTTGGCTATCCAGATTTACGTCATTAGTATGTGATAGAATGCAGTGGAGGCTCCTCAGAGGAAACATTACAGTTTGAAAAGTTATCCTTTTTAGATAAAACTATACTAAATATATTCACGTCACCAAATAACTGATTAAAACACTGTTTTTCAGTGAAGGTCTACAGTAGCCTCAACAGCACTCTGTAGGGTAGCACCAAGGTGTAGCCGGAGGACAGCTAGCTTCTGTCCTCCTCTGGGTACATTGACTTCAATACAAAACCTAGGAGGCTCATGGTTCTCACCCCCTTCCATAGACTTACACAGTAATTATGATGACTTCCGGAGGACGTCCTCCAAGCTATCAGAGCTATTGCAGCATGAACTGACATGTTGTCCACCCAATCAAAGTATCAGAGAATGAATAATGTACTGAAAGCATAAGCTACAGCTAGCTAGCACTGCAGTGCATAAAATGTGGTGAGTAGTTGACTCAAAGAGAGAGAAAGACTATAGTTAAACAGTTAGCTAATTCACTTACTTAGCTAGCTAATGCAGCTAGCTAATTTAGCCTACTCAAACACCCGGCTCTGCTTCTCACCACTTTCCTTCCGTTGAAAATGAATGGGAAGCGGTGTTTCTCCGCGTAGTACCGCCCCATTGGGGGGCACGAACGTGGCATGTGAGGCGGTGAAAAAGTTCCGCATTTCCCAACTTTATGAAAAGCACCAGCGGCGAACGCTGGGCGATGACCAATCATATGGAGTGGTTCCCATGACGAATGTTACGCTATTCGACACAGATGTCAACGTGAACAGATTACGTTTGTGAAATGCACTCATTTGGGATCTGGTGTTCACTTGGGACTCTCTTTCTTATTGGTTCATTAACTAATTTTGCAGGCCAAAACTCCATCCCACCAAAACAGGCTGAAATGTAATATGGTCTTTTCAAACAGCTGTTACACTAAAAGGGCATTATCATCATTTTCACAGTATTATTCCAACCTCAGAGTGTGGAAATATATATAAAACACAGGATAATCACGTTTTTGACTGTACTCAGCCTTAAAACGCATTTGAAATTGGGGCAAATACTTAATAAAATATGAAATATTGAATACTTGATTAAAATGGGGGGAAATTACATTATACATGAAGTTATTACATTTTAATGAGTTATTACAGTAATTGTTTGTCATTGCATTATAATTTGCAGTGTGCCTGTCGGGACCTTCACTCCTAGTGCCACTGACAAGGGGCCAATGTGTCACTACAGGCAGGACTGATAAAAAACTAATGACTGTCTCATGTTGAACGTCCAAGTCAGTTCATGCATTTACTGGTCAAGTTATTCCATATACTTTGACTAGTCTAGTTATTCCATATATGTTTTTGTGTATTGTACCTTGACTAATCAAATTATTCCCTGTATTAAAAAAACAGTTTTGTGTATTATTAATTGATCAATCAAGTCATTCTGTACATTTCACACTTTTTTATTTAGAATCATACATCATCCCATAAAAAACATTATCGGTCAGATCCATCATCTCTTCTGTGTAGCCAGATGAAACTTCCTGCTGAACAGCCAATCACATCAAAGTGCTCTCTGCTGCCAGGTGTGCTCTCTCGGGAGGCCATCCCTATGAGCAAAAGTTGTTGAAAAAATATATATGAAATACAATTTAAAAAACGTTTGAAATATGGCACCGTGTAGCTCAGTTGGTAGAGCATGGCGTTTGCAACGCCAGGGTTGTGGGTTCGATTCCCACGGGGGGCCAGTATGAAAAAATATATATAATAATAATAAAAAATGTATGCACTCACTAACTGTAAGGATAAGAGCTAAATGACTAAAATATAAATATGTCAATTTTACTCACTGGGATCCTTCCAAATCTCCTTTCGTTGATCTTGAGCAAAGAGTGGGTGTCCATGGCTACCGCTCTGGAGCCGGGTTGGTGGTGATCACGGGTTGGTGGTGATCACGGGCCAATGCGGTTTCACATTGACGTTGCCACAGGATGCTGGATGGTAATTCCTGAATGAGAAGAATCAGAGGGGGTTGGTTAGGTTGGTAATGTCATTACAGGTTATCAGCTGTAACATTGTCTGAATAGTGATGAATACCATGTGCTGTATAGGACTTACAACACATTCAGATAGTACTGAAGCTTTGTGACCTGAAGATATGGCTGTTACTGCAGTGGTGTGGAGGATGCATTGTGGGGCCTGGTGGATTTACAGAGTTGGTGGGATGAGATGGAGGAGTCTGGAGGTCAAAACATGAAGAACAAACAAAATAAAACAACATTAGAAATACTGATTTAATACCAACTGTTAAAGTCTAAAATACATGTAAGGAATCTTTAGACACAGCTTGTTATGATACCAACAATATTTACAACAGGTAAAACTGGGTTCAGATGGATTAGACTGAAGAAAAGTATGGATTTAATAATAATAATAATATGCCACTTGGCAGACGCTTTTATCCAAAGCGACTTACAGTCATGCGTGCATACATTTTTGTACTGAAGCTTTCTGACCTGAAGATATGGCTGTTACTGCATTGGTGTGGAGGATGCATTGTGGGGCCTGGTGGATTTACAGAGTTGGCGGTATGAGATGGAGGAGTCTGGAGGTCAAAACATGAACAACAAAAAAACATTAGAAATACTGATTAAATACCAACTATTAAAGTCTAAAATACATGTAAGGAATCTTTAGACACAGCTTGTTATGATACCAAACATATTTACAACAGGTAAAACTGGGTTCAGATGGATTAGACTGAAGAACAGTGTGGTTGACACACCCATGCAATATGTAAAGCAGTTGTGATCCTTTTTGGCAGTGGAAGCTGACACACACATCACCCCAATCATAACACCTGCAGAACATTCTGCTATTTGTAAATGCAAATCAAGAGTCCTCTAGATCTGCAGATATGTGTTCCGTGTAACAGAGGTATAGAATCACATTGGCATTGAAGAAGAATCTGTACTTACCCGCTCTGTGGCCCCACTTGGCTCCTCCCAGAAGCAGAGGTGGAGCAACATGGGGGATAATGAAGATGAATTTGTAGATTTTGTATGACATTTTTAGATGTTTTATTTTTTTATTTTTTTTGGACCCTCCACAATCCCTTCCATGAATAAAAACTTTTTCAATAAATTAAACTAATCAAATAAAATCTATGATTTCGGAAAATCTTCCGGAAAATGTTTTTTCAAAAAAGAAATCATTCGTTTTCTAAATTTTGGACAGTACTCCTGTTGATTTTCCCATGTTCCCCCAGCTAGAGGTGGCAGGTACTTGTGGAAGTCGTCCCAAATATGTAAGATATACATTTTTATTGCAATTAGGTTTATAACTATCATAATTGGATTTCTGAATACCTCTGATAATGAAACCGCATTTAAAGCAGTTATGTCATCATGGTTAGTTATACAAAGTAGTTGTTCTTGATTTCCCAAGATGTTGTTCCAGAGAGCAAGACTGAATTCTAGTTCCTTCGATACCTTCTCATCTAATGTACTATATCTGACCAAGTCTGACCAAGTCTGAACAATATCAGATACGTTAAGTGTGCCTTCCTTAATAGCAGACTCAATATCGCGATCATTAATTCTAAGCTCAGTTTTAATATAGAAGTTAAATTTATCAATTATAGAAATATAACACCCGGATATTATATAAATTGGTTCTTTGATTTTAGCTAACATTTTCTTACCATTCCAGAAATAGAAAATTACGTTAATATAATCATAGAAACTGGTGATGTAAACAACATAGTTGTTTTTTTTAAGAATTTCTTTTGTAAGTTTTTTTTTAAAAGTAAGTTTTTTAAATACAGTATTTTCATCAAATGGACCTAGAAATGCTAGTTCTTGTTGAATTTCTTTTAGCTTAATAATAGTAGATACATCTTTATTGATTTGTATAACTTTATTTATATTTTTTATCCTGTCCATAATTGTGAAATTGATAATTTTTCCGTCATCATTTACTTCAAAGTCAAAATCTACTTGTTCATCTTCAATATCCTAAAAAAAAAAAAAAAAAAAACGTAATTAGATTAATTTGTTTTCACATTAAACTAACATAAAGATAAGAGGAGTGACATGTTTTTCAATCTTCCCAAGCCATCAAATGATGACAAATACAAGCAGTATCTTCAAAAGCACCGTTTCAAGGCAGACAACAGAGGATGTTCATGATATTTTGATTAACAGACTACTTTAATTTGAATATAGGTTAACATAAACTTTACCTTTTCAGTTAACTTTCATAAAAAATGCTCAAAATGAGTTTTAAAAGAATCTTACCCCCATTTTGTGCTCCACCTCTACAAATGTAAATAAACAAACTACTCGATAAGAGGTCGATGTGAAAATATTATTTTTTTTTAAAAATAAATTTCCCATACACTTGGGAAATGCACTTGGGACTGGAGTTTGGGTATTTATCAGTTTAATCACGTGATCAAAGAGGATGTGGGTGTGTCATGTGTGGATGCCTGTTCCTTCTTGCCTGCTTGCCTGTCTGTTTAGTTTCCTGACAGATCACATTTTATTTGTGAAATCACGATACACATTTCACATGAAAGATTAGGCATTAAAATCATTTAAGAACACAATTTCAATCTCCAGGATCACTCCCCTCTCTTCAAACATGAATAACAACATAGTGTTTGATTACCCATGACAGACAGACAGAAAGACTGACCAATTTTAAGGAACAGTGACAGGAAATTAGCATTGAATTTGCATGCTATTTCTGAGGCTACATGTGTTTGCCCATTTCATATACAGTTCCTTCACACCCCTTGACTTTTTCCACATGTTGTTGTCTTACAGCCTGAATTTAAAACTTTTTCAATAAATTCAATTAATCAAAGAAAATCCATGTTCACATTTCACTGAGAAATAATTTCAGTAAATGTTGCAGAATATGCTTTTGAAAAAAAAATTTTTTTGTCGTTTTATACATTTGTTTTCACATTAAACTAACATAAAGATGAGGGGAGTGACATGTTTTTAATCTTCCCAAGCAGTCAAATGATGACAAATACAAGCAGTATCTTTAACAGCACCGTTTCTAGACAGGCAACAGAGGATGTTCATGATCTTTTGATGAACATACTATTATAATCAGAATATAGGTTAACATAAACTTTACCTCTTCAAATAACTTTCATAAAAAATGCACAAAATGATTTTTTAAAGAATCTTACCCCCATTTTGTGCTCCACCTCCGCAAATGAAGTTTAAAAAAGATTTGATAAGATCTCAACGTGAACAGATTACATTTGTGAAATGCACTCATTTGGGATCTGGTGTTCACTTGGGACTCTCTTTCTTATTGGTCTATTAACTAATTTAGGGCCTGGAGATTATACCAGACAGGCCAAAACTCCATCCCACCAAAACAGGCTGAAATGTCATATGGTCTTTTCAAACAGCTGTTACACTAAAAGGGCATTATCATCATTTTCACAGTATTATTCCAACCTCATAGTGTGGAAATATATATAAAACACAGGATAATCACGTTTTTGACTGTACTCAGCCTTAAAACGCATTTGAAATTGGGGAAAATACTTAATAAAATATGAAATAATGAACACTTGATTAAAATGGGGGGAAATTACATGAAGTTATTACATTTTAATGAGTTATTAAAGTAATTGTTTGTCATTGCATTATAATTTGCAGTATGCCTGTCGGGGCCTTCACTCCTAGTGCCACTGACAAGGGGACAATGTGTCACTACAGGCAGGACTGATAAAAAACTAATGACTGTCTCATGTTGAACGTCCAAGTCAGTATCATGCATTTACTGGTCAAGTCATTCCATATATGTTTTTGTGTATTGTACCTTGACTAAACAAATTCTTCCATGTATTAAATAAAACAGTTTTGTGTATTATTAATTGATCAATCAAGTCATTCTGTACATTTCACACTTTTTTATTTAGAATCATACATCATCCCATAAAAAACATTATCGGTCAGATCCATCATCTCTTCTGTGTAGCCAGATGAAACTTCCTGCTGAACAGCCAATCACATCAAAGTGCTCTCTGCTGCCAGGTGTGCTCTCTCGGGAGGCCATCCCTATGAGCAAAAGTTGTTGAAAAAATATATATAAAATACAATTTAAAAAACGTTTGAAATATGGCACCGTGTAGCTCAGTTGGTAGAGCATGGCGTTTGCAACGCCAGGGTTGTGGGTTCGATTCCCACGGGGGGCCAGTATGAAAAATAAAAAAATAAAAAAATGTATGCACTCACTAACTGTAAGTCGCTCTGGATAAGAGCTAAATGACTAAAATGTAAATATGTCAATTTTACTCACTGGGATCCTTCCAAATCTCCTTTCGTTGATCTTGAGCAAAGAGTGGGTGTCCATGGCTACCGCTCTGGAGCCGGGTTGGTGGTGATCACGGGCCAATGCGGTTTCACATTGACGTTGCCACAGGATGCTGGATGGTAATTCCTGAATGAGAAGAATCAGAGGGGGTTGGTTAGGTTGGTAATGTCATTACAGGTTATCAGCTGTAACATTGTCTGAATAGTGATGAATACCATGTGCTGTACAGGACTTACAACACATTCAGATAGTACTGAAGCTTTGTGACCTGAAGATATGGCTGTTACTGCAGTGGTGTGGAGGATGCATTGTGGGGCCTGGTGGATTTATAGAGTTGGTGGGATGAGATGGAGGAGTCTGGAGGTCAAAACATGAAGAACAAACAAAACAAAACAACATTAGAAATACTGATTTAATACCAACTGTTCAAGTCTAAAATACATGTAAGGAATCTTTAGACACAGCTTGTTATGATACCAAACATATTTACAACAGGTAAAACTGGGTTCAGATGGATTAGACTGAAGAAAAGTATGGATTTAATAATAATAATAATATGCCACTTGGCAGACGCTTTTATCCAAAGCGACTTACAGTCATGCGTGCATACATTTTTGTACTGAAGCTTTCTGACCTGAAGATATGGCTGTTACTGCATTGGTGTGGAGGATGCATTGTGGGGCCTGGTGGATTTACAGAGTTGGCGGTATGAGATGGAGGAGTCTGGAGGTCAAAACATGAAGAACAAAAAAACATTAGAAATACTAATTTAATACCAACTATTAAAGTCTAAAATACATGTAAGGAATCTTTAGACACAGCTTGTTATGATACCAAACATATTTACAACAGGTAAAACTGGGTTCAGATGGATTAGACTGAAGAACAGTATGGTTGACACCCATGCAATATGTAAAGCAGTTGTGATCCTTTTTGGCAGTGGAAGCTGACACACACATCACCCCAGTCATAACACCTGCAGAACATTCTGCTATTTGTAAATGCAAATCAAGAGTCCTCTAGATCTGCAGATATGTGTTCAGTGTAACAGAGGTATAATATCACATTGGCATTGAAAAAGAATCTGTACTTACCCGCTCTGTGGCCCCACTTGGATCCTCCCAGAAGCAGAGGTGGAGCAACATGGGGGATAATGAAGATGAATTTGTAGATTTTGTATGACATTTTTAGATGTTTTGTTTGTATTTTTTTAATTTGGACCCTCCACAACCCACCAAAGTGACACCTTGCATCTAGTCTATGAGACCAGACTGTCTATAGTATGTATATATAGTATTTATGTTTTATTAGTATATATTTTTTAAATTATTTGGACCCTCCACAACCCTCCTCCAAGTCCAATAAGATGTAGATGTGTTCTCTGTCTACAAAGTGACACCGTGCATCTAGTCAATGAGACCAGACTGTCTACAAAGTGACACAGTGCATCTAGTCTATGAGACCAGACTGTCTATAGTATAAATAAATAAATAATTAGTCATTTAGCAGACGCTCTTATCCAGAGCGACTTACAGGAGCAATTAGGGTTAAGTGCCTTGCTCAAGGGCACATCGACAGATTTTTCACCTAGGGTATTAGAACCAGCGACCTTTCGGTTACTGGCACAACGCTCTAAACCACTAAGCTACCTGCCGCCCCATATAATAATAATAATAATAATAATAATAATAATAATAATAATAATAATAATAATAATAATAATAATAATAATAATAATAATATATAGTATGTATATATAGTATTGATGTTTTATTAGTACATATTTTTTAATTATTTGGACCCTCCACAATCCGTTCCATGAATAACAACTTTTTCAATAAATTAAACAAATAAAATAAAATCCATGATTTCAGAAAATCTTCCGGAAAATGTTTTTTAAAAAAATCTTTCAGTCGTTTTATAAATTTCTCACAGTACTCCTGTTGATTTTCCCATGTTCCCCCAGCTAGAGGTGGCAGGTACTTGCGGAAGTCGATCCAACTATGTAAGATATCCATTTTTATTGCAATTAGGTTTATAAATATCATTATTGGATTTCTGATTACCTCTGATAATGAAACCGCATTTAAAGCAGTTATGTCATTATGGTTAGTTATACAAAGTAGTTGTTCTTGATTTCCCAAGATGATGTCCCAGAGAGCAACACTGAATTCTAGGTCCTTCGATACATTCTTATCTAAGGTACTATATCTGACCAAGTCTGACCAAGTCTGAACAATATCAGATACGTTAAGTGTGCCTTCCTCAATAGCAGACTCAATATCGCGATCATTAATTCTAAGCTCAGTTTTAATATAGAAGTTTAAATTATCAATTATAGAAATATAACACCCGGATATTATATAAATTGGTTCTTTTATTTTAGTTAACATTTCCTTACCATTCCAGAAATAGAAAATTACGTTAATATAATCATATAAACTGGTGATGTAAATAACATAGTTGCTTTTTTTAAGTTTATTTTTTTTAAGTTTGTTTTTAAAAGTAATTTTTTTAAATACAGTATTTTCATCAAATGGACCTAGAAATGCTAGTTCTTGTTGAAAACTGTTTTTAAAGTGTTGTAGAATAGTAGATATATCTTTATTGTTTTGTATAACTTTATTTCTAAAATATTTTAAGACCATAATTAAGATGTTGATACATTTTTGGTCACAATTTAAAACTTTAATGTCAAAATCTCCTTTTCGATCTTCATTGTCCTAAAAAAAATAATAACATAATTAGATTAACTTCGTTTTCACATTAAACTAACATAAAGATAAGATAAGTGACATGTTTTTCAATCTTCCCATGCAGTCATATAATGACAAATACAAGCAGTATCTTCAACAGCACCGTTTCAATGCAGACAACAGAGGATGTTCATGATCTTTTGATAAACAGACTACTTTCATTAGAATATAGGTTAACATAAACTTTACCTTTTCAGTTAACTTTCATAAAAAATGCTCAAAATGAGTTTTAAAAGAATCTTACCCCCATTTTGTGCTCCACCTCTACAAATGTAAATAAACAAACTACTCGATAAGAGGTCGATGTGAAAATATATATATATTTTTTAAATAAATTTCCCATACAATGGAAGCACTTGGGACTGGAGTTTGGGTATTTATCAGTTTAATCACGTGATCAAAGAGGATGTGGGTGTGTCATTTGTGGATGCCTGTTCCTTCTTGCCTGCTTGCCTGTCTGTTTAGTTTCCTGACAGATCACATTTTATTTGTGAAATCACGATACACACTTCACATGAAAGATTAGGCATTAAAATCATTTAAGAACACAATTTCAATCTCCAGGATCACTACCCTCTCTTAAAACATGAATAACAACATAGTGTTTGATTACCCATGACAGACAGACAGAAAGACTGACCAATTTTAAGGAACAGTGACAGGAAATTAGCATTGAATTTGCATGCTATTTCTGAGGCTACATGTGTTTGCCCATTTCATATACAGTTCCTTCACACCCCTTGACTTTTTCCACATGTTGTTGTCTTACAGCCTGAATTTAAAACTTTTTCAATAAATTCAATTAATCAAAGAAAATCCATGTTCACATTTCACTGAGAAATAATTTAAGTAAATGTTGCAGAATATGCTTTTGAAAAAAAAAAAAATTAGTCGTTTTATACATTTGTTTTCACATTAAACTAACATAAAGATGAGGGGAGTGACATGTTTTTAATCTTCCCAAGCAGTCAAATGATGACAAATACAAGCAGTATCTTTAACAGCACCGTTTCTAGACAGGCAACAGAGGATGTTCATTATCTTTTGATGAACATACTATTATAATCAGAATATAGGTTAACATAAACTTTACCTCGTCAAATAACTTTCATAAAAAATGCACAAAATTATTTTTTAAAGAATCTTACCCCCATTTTGTGCTCCACCTCCGCAAATGAAGTTTAAAAAAGATTTGATAAGATCTCAACGTGAACAGATTACATTTGTGAAATGCACTCATTTGGGATCTGGTGTTCACTTGGGACTCTCTTTCTTATTGGTCTATTAACTAATTTAGGGCCTGGTGATTATACCAGACAGGCCAAAACTCCATCCCACCAAAACAGGCTGAAAGGTCATATGGTCTTTTCAAACAGCTGTTACACTAAAAGGGCATTATCATCATTTTCACAGTATTATTCCAACCTCATAGCGTGGAAATATATATAAAACACAGGATAATCACGTTTTTGACTGTACTCAGCCTTAAAACGCATTTGAAATTGGGGCAAATACTTAATAAAATATGAAATAATGAATACTTGATTAAAATGGGGGGGAAATTACATTATACATGAAGTTATTACATTTTAATGAGTTATTACAGTAATTGTTTGTCATTACATTATATATATATATATTGATCACGGGTCAATGCGGTTTCACATTGACGTTGCCACAGGATGCTGGATGGTAATTCCTGAATGAGAAGAATCAGAGGGGGTTGGTTAAGTTGGTAATGTCATTACAGGTTATCAGCTGTAACATTGTCTGAATAGTGATGAATACCATGTGCTGTACAGGACTTACAACACATTCAGATAGTACTGAAGCTTCCTGACCTGAAGATATGGCTGTTACTGCAGTGGTGTGGAGGATGCATTGTGGGGCCTGGTGGATTTACAGAGTTGGTGGGATGAGATGGAGGAGTCTGGAGGTCAAAACATGAAGAACAAACAAAACAAAACAACATTAGAAATACTGATTTAATACCAACTGTTAAAGTCTAAAATACATGTAAGGAATCTTTAGACACAGCTTGTTATGATACCAAACATATTTACAACAGGTAAAACTGGGTTCAGATGGATTAGACTGAAGAACAGTATGGATGACACACCCATGCAATATGTAAAGCAGTTGTGTTCCTTTTTGGCAGTGGAAGCTGACACACACACCCCAATCATAACACCTGCAGAACATTCTGCTATTTGTAAATGCAAATCAAGAGACCTCTAGCTCTGCAGATATGTGTTCAGTGTAACAGAGGTGTATTATCACATTGGCATTGACGTCAGTGGAGAAGAATCTGTCCCCCCCCCCCTTGGCTCCATCCAGTGGGCTGAATAAACTTGGTTTGAGCTATTCTCTGCGTCCATTTGAGTTCATACTCTGTTCAGAACCTAACACCTTGCTTAAATGTATTTACTGTTATGCCTAAATGTTGTTATTCATCTTCAGAATAAGAATTAGATTACCTTTGTTTTCACATTAAACTAACATAAAGATAAGAGGAGTGACATGTTTTTAATTTTCCCAAGCCGTCAAATGATGACAAACACAAGTAGTATCTTTAACATCACAATTTCTAGACAGACAACAGAGGATGTTCATGATCTTTTGATGAACATACTATTATAATCAGAATATAGGTTAACATAAACTTGAAAGGCTGCAAACAGAGCCTCTGGCTGGCATGCACAACAAGTTAAGCAGCATTGTAGTGGGTGTGGTTGGGCGTACTGTTGAGCAATCAAACCAGGTAATGTTGGGCGTAGATTTTTTTCACTCTTCGTTCTCCGGCTGCCCATTGTATTCGTTCTTGGTCATCATTTCTATTAATGTCTTGGCTTTAAAATCCAATATTATAAAAACATTACTTGGCCACAATTTGTGACAGTTACTATCATTTAAAAGTGTTTTTGGAATGAGGTGGGCGGGCGTTGTCACAATACATTAAGTAGCCTAAACACAGTGTTGTATTATTGTTACAGCCAGTTCTGGTTACCGGGATCCTCGGACTTGGAGAGGAGCTAGAGGTGCACCTTGTTATGCCATCACTCAAGAGCAACTGAGGTTTCTGATGTCCTGTGCTTTCAGTGTGCCTCAGATGGCAAATATTCTACATGTGTCCCGATCAACAATCAAACGTCGTCTAAGGTCAGTTGTGCTTGAGAGTAATGCTATAAACTACAAAGACTTTAGAAAATCTGTACACAACAATTCTCAAAAACTGGTCCTGGGGGCCCACAGGGATTTTGTTCAAATACTAACACAAATCAAAGGCTTAGTGATAACCGTAGTTGAACAGTTACTCAGGTGTGTTCTGGATGGAATATAAACCTGCACACCCAGTAGGACCAGGATTGAAGAACACTAGTGTAGTGCCTAAAACCTATGAGCCAACTGGCCCTGATGCCTTTTTTTCCAAGGTGGAAGACTGTTTTCTAGCCTTGACTCACTGGCTATCGGACTGGGTTTTTAGTGGTGTATAAAAGTAGTTGAAGTAGAAGCTAAGGAAAGACAGAGGCAGAGAAACCATCATGCAATCAGAGTTATACGTTCACAAAAGAGAAATGGTGACAAAATCTCAACTTGGAATCGTGCTCTGGGTCACTCTGGGAACTCTATGTCTTCTTAGATGGTGAGATAAAACAATAACTTAGAATATCTAAAGACACTAACTATGTGTCTTGAATGCCATGCATTGAGTAGTTTGAATAGGGTGGATATCCACATTTACATAATTAGTATGTTATATGATAGGTTCTGAGTGGAAGGTCAGTTTTGAAAATCTTTATCAATATGCAAATGTTCATATGCAATGGTCCTGATTGTAACAATGTAGTTGAAGTCGGAAGTTTACATACACTTAGGTTGGAGTCATTAAAACTCGTTTTTCAACCGCTCCACAATTTTCTTGTTAACAAACTATAGTTTTGGCAAGTCGGTTAGGACATCTACTTTGTGCACGACACAAGTAATATTTCAAACAATTGTTTACAGACAGATTATTTCACTTATAATTCACTGTATCACAATTCCAGTGTGTCAGAAGTTTACATACACTAAGTTGACTGTGTCTTTAAACAGCTTGGAAAATTCCAGAAAATTATGTCATGGCTTTAGAAGCTTCTGATAGGCTAATTGACATCATTTGAGTCAATTGGAGGTGTACCTGTGGATGTATTTCAAGGCATACCTTCAAACTCAGTGCCTCTTTGCTTGACATCATGGGAAAATCAAAAGAAATCAGCCAAGACCTCAGAAAAAAATTGTAGACCTCCACAAGTCTGGTTCATCCTTGGGAGCAATTTTCAAACGCCTGAAGGTACCACGTTCATCTGTACAAACAATAGTACGCAAGTATAAACACCATGGGACCACGCAGCCGTCATACCGCTTAGGAAGGAGACACGTTCTGTCTCCTAGAGATGAACGTACTTTGGTGGGAAAAGTACAAATCAATCCCAGAACAACAGCAAACGACCTTGTGAAGATGCTGGAGGAAACAGGTACAAAAGTATCTATATCCACAGTAAAACAAGTCCTATATCGACATAACCTGAAAGGCCGCTCAGCAAGGAAGAAGCCACTGCTCCAAAACCGCCATAAAAAAGCCAGACTACGGTTTGCAACTGCACATGGGGACAAAGATCGTACTTTTTGGAGAAATATCCTCTGGTCAGATGAAACAAAAATAGAACTGTTTGGCCATAATGACCATCGTTATGTTTGGAGGAAAAAGTCGGATGCTTGCAAGCCAAAGAACACCATCCCAACCGTGAAGCACGGGGGTGGCAGCATCATGCTGTGGGGGGTGCTTTGCTGCAGGAGGGACTGGTTCACTTCACAAAATAGATGGCATCATGAGGAAGGAAAATGATGTGGATATATTGAAGCAACATCTCAAGACATCAGTCAGGAAGTTAAAGCTTGGTCACAAATGGGTCTTCCAAATGGACAATGACCCCAAGCATACTTCCAAAGTTGTGGCAAAATGGCTTAAGGACAACAAAGTCAATGTATTGGTGTGGCCATCACAAAGCCCTGACCTCAATCCTATAGAAAATGTGTGGGCAGAACTGAAAAGGCGTGTACGAGCAAGGAGACCTACAAACCTTTTTTTGTGTGTCATTTAGCAGACGCTCTTATCCAGAGCGACTTACAGGAGCAGTTAGGGTTAAGTGCCTTCCTCAAGGACACATCGACAGATTTTTCACCTAGTCGGCTCAGGGATTAGAACTAGCGACCTTTCGGTTACTGGCACAACGCTCTTAACCACTTAGCTACCTGCCGCCAAACCTGACTCAGTTACACCAGCTTTGTCAGGAGGAATGTGGCAAAAGTCACCCAAGTTATTGTGGGAAGCTTGTGGAAGGCTACCCGAATCGTTTGACCCAAGTTAAACAATTTAAAGGAAATGATCCAAATACTAATTGAGTGTATGTAAACTTCTGACCCACTGGGAATGTGATGAAAGAAATAAAAGCTGAAATAAATCATTCTCTCAACTATTATTCTGACATTTCACATTCTTAAAATAAAGTCGTGATCCTAACTGACCTAAAACAGGGAATTTTTACTTGGATTAAATGTCAGGAATTGTGAAAAACAGAGTTTAAATGTATTTGGCTAAGGTGTATGTAAACTTCCGACTTCATCTGTATGAAATGTTCCTGAGTGTAACAATATTGTTTTCTCATAATGAGTCATTTAAAAGGAACAACATTTTTCTCCCTCAGATGTGTCTGGTGCCGTACATGGCGGTCTTCCTTCCCAGGGCTTGGGCCGATCCCTCAGTGATGTCAACCTGATGTTTGAGGTTGGAGTTACACTTCTATTAGCTTTGGTCCCAGATCAGTTTGGGCTGTCTTGCTGACAATGACCATCAAAGTCAGCAAGAAAGCACAAACAGATCTGGGACCAGCTTACACTTTTATGTGCATGCTTTCGAACTCTTTGTTTTTCCCCCACTCACCCATATCAGCTCACTCCTAAACTTCTTCCTTATACATATTTTACTACCTACCCACATTTGACTGATCATTAGTTTATTTCCTCTTCATACAGTTCTTGTTGGGTAGAGTAGAGATCGACAAAGACAACGTCATCTTGCTGGACCTGGAGATGGCATCAATGAGGCACGGACGGGCTTTCCCTCCTCGCATCAACGACAACATCCCCAAGATCCTCTCTTCCATGGAGCAGATGGTGAAGGCCCTGGAGGACCAGAGAGGGGCTTTCCCTCTGGCTGCACCCCGCTTTGAGAGCCTCACCCTGGGCATGGTCTACTCTGCACACCAGGCCAAGTTCCAGGAGAGAGAGGAGGACCAGGAGAAATGGGGAGAGGTGCTGACACGTTTAGCTGATGATACAGTCAACGAGCTGCGTAGACCGGAAGCCATCACAATATTTACTTAGATTAGCCTGGTCCCAGATCTGTTTGTGCTGTCTTGCAAAATACCATAGGAGTTGGCAAGACAGCACAAACTGACCTGGCACCAGGCTAACTATTCATCAGTTTAAGGTGAAGAATGAATACGCAATCCAGTTCAAGCTCAAAGTAGTGCACTATATAGGGAATAGGATGTCATAGGGCTCTGGTCTAAAGTAGTGCACTATATAGGGAATAGGATGCCATAGGGCTCTGGTCAAAAGTAGTGCACTATATAGGGAATAGGGTGTCATAGGGCTCTGGTCAAAAGTAGTACACTATATAGGGAATAGGATGTCATAGGGTTCTGGTCTAAAGTAGTGCACTATATAGGGAATAGGGTGTCATAGGGCTCTGGTCTAAAGTAGTGCACTATATATATTTTTTTTTATTTATTTCACCTTTATTTAACCAGGTAAGCCAGTTGAGAACAGGTTCTCATTTACAACTGCGACCTGGCCATATAGGGAATAGGGTGTTATATAGGGAATAGGGTGTCATAGTGCTCTGGTCAAAAGTAGTGCACTATATAGGGAATAGGGTGTCATAGGGCTCTGGTCAAAAGTAGTGCACTATATAGGGAATAGGATGTCATAGGGCTCTGGTCTAAAGTAGTGCACTATATAGGGAATAGGGTGTCATAGGGCTCTGGTCTAAAGTAGTGCACTATATAGGGAATAGGGTGTCATAGGGCTCTGGTCTAAAGTAGTGCACTACATAGGGAATAGGGTGTCATTTGGGAAACGTTCCATCTCTTACTCCCATGACTCTGTGTTGGTAAACACGCGGAGAGTGGTCCCATTGAAATCCTGCAGTGTGGTGGTTCCCCTGATAGATGAGGTGAACAGCTGAGTGGTGTTGTATGGGTTAAACTTCAAAGCTGTTATAGAGCCTCCAGGACCAACCTGCATAACACAGAGAGCAGGAGTCTAGTCCCAAATCACATCCTATTCCCTATATAGTGCACTACTTTAGACCAGAGCCCTGGACAACAGAGTCCTGGTCAACAGAGCCCTGGTCAACAGAGCCCCGGTCAACAGAGCCCTGGTCAACAGAGCCCTGGTCAACAGAGCCCTGGTCAACAGAGCCCTGGTCAACAGAGTCCTGGTCAACAGAGTCCTGGTCAACAGAGTCCTGGTCAACAGAGCCCCGGTCAACAGAGCCCCGGTCAACAGAGCCCTGGTCAACAGAGCCCTGGTCAACAGAGTCCTGGTCAACAGAGCCCTGGTCAACAGAGCCGTGGTCAACAGAGCCCTGGTCAACAGAGTCCTGGTCAACAGAGTCCTGGTCAACAGAGCTGGGTTCAGATGGATTAGACTGAAGAACAGTATGGTTGACACACCCATGCAATATGTAAAGCAGTTCCTTTTTGGCAGTGGAAGCTGACACACACATCACCCCAGTCATAACACCTACAGAACATTCTGCTATTTGTAAATGCAAATCAAGTTCCTCTAGATCTGCAGATATGTGTTCAGTGTAACAGAGGTATATTATCACATTGGCATTGACGTCAGTGGAGAAGAATCTGTTCTTAACTGCTCTGTGCCCCCCCCCATCCAGTGGGCTGAAAAAACTTGGTTTGAGCTATTCTCTGCATCCGTTTGAGTTCATACTCTGTTCAGAACCTAACACCTTGCTTAAATGTATTTACTTTTATTCCTAAATGTTCTTATTCATCTTCTGAATTAGAATTAAATTAACTTCGTTTTTACATTAAACTAACATAAAGATAAGAGGAGTGACATGTTTTTAATCTTCCCAAGCCGTCAAATGATGACAAACACAAGTAGTATCTTTAACATCACCATTTCTAGACAGACAACAGAGGATGTTCATGATCTTTTGATTAACAGACTACTTTCATTAGAATATAGGTTAACTTTACCTCTTCAGTTAACTTTCATAAAAAATGCTCAAAATGAGTTTTAAAAGAATCTTACCCCCATTTTGTGCTCCACCTCCGCAAATGAAGTATTAAAAAGATTTGATAAGATCTCAATTTGAACAGATTACATTTGTGAAATGCACTCATTTGGGATCTGGTGTTACACTAAAAGGGTATTAACATCATTTTCACAATTTCACAGTATTATTCCACCTCATAGTGTGGAAATATATGTATAAGACAGGGAAATCACGTTTTTTGACTGTACTCTGCCTTAAAATGTAGTATAAACCAGCCTTTATCCTTGGAATCTTTGGTTGTTTAATACACTACTGTAATCACTCTGTTTAGCACATGGCCTCACATGTGAATCCTCAAAGAGATGTGTGGGGCTAAGGCTTAAGTGGGTGTGAACAATGCTGAATGGGTGTAGACAAAGAAGAGCTTTCCAGTAGGTGTACCAAAACATTCAAGGCCCATTTTCTTAAAAGTGGGGCTACAAGTTTATCAACTATCAAAGCAGAATTACTTTCCCATTGTTCCTCAACTGTAGTGTATGATATACCATTTTCTAGCTCTGAGTCTCTACGTTTATCCGATGTAAAAAACACAATTTCAAATTTTGCTACGTAAGACCGAATCGAGCCGGTCGGTCACAATTGTAATGTCATTGTTACTTAGTGAGCTTGTTCTATTATACAGACGTGGGTGAGTTCTGTACCAGGTAGTTGCAAACATCTGGTAACTTTCCCAAAACTAATTCAAAACCCGGTTGGAAGATTCCCGGTATGAGGAGGGAATAAGCAGGAAATCTGGAATCCTCCAACCAGGATTTTTGAAAACTGGGGATTTTGGGAAAGTTACTGGACTGTGTGCATGTTTTTATTCCTGCCTAGCACCAACATCTCATTCAACTGATCGTGGTCTTCAATTTAGACCACAATTAGTTGAGTGAAGTGTTAGTAGAGTGCATAATCAATAATAATAATAATACATAAATAAATAATAAATACATAATTTGAAGAACAAACATCATTGTGCCAATTCATATATTTCAGTAAAACTGTAAATAAGACTTTAATCTCAAGAGAAGACAGGTTAAAGCTGCAATATGTAACTTTTTGGGCGACCCGACCAAATTCACATAGAACTGTGTGTTATAGATCTTTCATTCTCATTGAAAGCAAGTCCAATAAGCTGTAGATCTGTTCTCTGTGCACTGTTTCTATGCTTCCTGTTCTAAAGTTTAGTTTCTGAACACCGATAGTGATTTTAATGCTACGCGTGTAAAGAAATTAGGTGCAGGCGCTAAATGAACGCGTTCATCCGCTAAGTTAACGCCTTCACGTTCTAAGTTAACGCCTACACGCGTCAAATAATAGCGTGCAAATACGCTTGCAGATGGTCCAACATGCGCTAAATAAACAGCTGCAAGCGGTCTTGCTAAATATACACCTACACACGCTAACTTAACGCATTCTTTAATATGCTAATATTACCAGCCAATTTCCTTTGCTCCTCCTTTCAACCAAATGTAATTAATCGGTCAGTTTGATGCAACAACACCACAACAGAAGATGGCAAAAAGGCTGCAAACAGATCCTAAATGACTGCACTCGGCTTCTGCTCTCTGATAATCCTGGACTTGATGCCCGTCAGTCCACGATAACAAGGAATAAACTTGGTTTGAGCTTTTCTCTGCGTCCATTTGAGTTCATACTCTGTTCAGAACCTAACACCTTGCTTAAATGTATTTACTGTTATGCCTAAATGTTGTTATTCATCTTCAGAATAAGAATTAGATTACCTTTGTTTTCACATTAAACTAACATAAAGATAAGAGGAGTGACATGTTTTTAATCTTCCCAAGCCGTCAAATGATGACAAACACAAGTAGTATCTTTAACATCACCATTTCTAGACAGACAACAGAGGATGTTCATGATCTTTTGATGAACATACTATTATAATCAGAATATAGGTTAACATAAACTTGAAAGGCTGCAAACAGAGCCTCTGGCTGGCATGCACAACAAGTTAAGCAGCATTGTAGTGGGTGTGGTTGGGCGTACTGTTGAGCAATCAAACCAGGTAATGTTGGGCGTAGATTTTTTTTCACTCTTCGTTCTCCGGCTGCCCATTGTATTCGTTCTTGGTCATCATTTCTATTAATGTCTTGGCTTTAAAATCCAATATTATAAAAACATTACTTGGCCACAATTTGTGACAGTTACTATCATTTAAAAGTGTTTTTGGAATGAGGTGGGCGGCGTTGTCACAATACATTAAGTAGCCTAAACACAGTGTTGTATTATTGTTACAGCCAGTTCTGGTTACCGGGATCCTAGGACTTGGAGAGGAGCTAGAGGTGCATCTTGTTATGCCATCACTCAAGAGCAACTGAGGTTTCTGATGTCCTGTGCTTTCAGTGTGCCTCAGATGGCAAATATTCTACATGTGTCCCGATCAACAATCAAACGTCGTCTAAGGTCAGTTGTGCTTGAGAGTAATGCTATAAACTACAAAGACTTTAGAAAATCTGTACACAACAATTCTCAAAAACTGGTCCTGGGGGCCCACAGGGATTTTGTTCAAATACTAACACAAATCAAAGGCTTAGTGATAACCGTAGTTGAACAGTTACTCAGGTGTGTTCTGGATGGAATATAAACCTGCACACCCAGTAGGACCAGGATTGAAGAACACTAGTGTAGTGCCTAAAACCTATGAGCCAACTGGCCCTGATGCCTTTTTTTCCAAGGTGGAAGACTGTTTTCTAGCCTTGACTCACTGGCTATCGGACTGGGTTTTTAGTGGTGTATAAAAGTAGTTGAAGTAGAAGCTAAGGAAAGACAGAGGCAGAGAAACCATCATGCAATCAGAGTTATACGTTCACAAAAGAGAAATGGTGACAAAATCTCAACTTGGAATCGTGCTCTGGGTCACTCTGGGAACTCTATGTCTTCTTAGATGGTGAGATAAAACAATAACTTAGAATATCTAAAGACACTAACTATGTGTCTTGAATGCCATGCATTGAGTAGTTTGAATAGGGTGGATATCCACATTTACATAATTAGTATGTTATATGATAGGTTCTGAGTGGAAGGTCAGTTTTGAAAATCTTTATCAATATGCAAATGTTCATATGCAATGGTCCTGATTGTAACAATGTAGTTGAAGTCGGAAGTTTACATACACTTAGGTTGGAGTCATTAAAACTCGTTTTTCAACCGCTCCACAATTTTCTTGTTAACAAACTATAGTTTTGGCAAGTCGGTTAGGACATCTACTTTGTGCACGACACAAGTAATATTTCAAACAATTGTTTACAGACAGATTATTTCACTTATAATTCACTGTATCACAATTCCAGTGTGTCAGAAGTTTACATACACTAAGTTGACTGTGTCTTTAAACAGCTTGGAAAATTCCAGAAAATTATGTCATGGCTTTAGAAGCTTCTGATAGGCTAATTGACATCATTTGAGTCAATTGGAGGTGTACCTGTGGATGTATTTCAAGGCATACCTTCAAACTCAGTGCCTCTTTGCTTGACATCATGGGAAAATCAAAAGAAATCAGCCAAGACCTCAGAAAAAATTGTAGACCTCCACAAGTCTGGTTCATCCTTGGGAGCAATTTTCAAACGCCTGAAGGTACCACGTTCATCTGTACAAACAATAGTACGCAAGTATAAACACCATGGGACCACGCAGCCGTCATACCGCTTAGGAAGGAGACACGTTCTGTCTCCTAGAGATGAACGTACTTTGGTGGGAAAAGTACAAATCAATCCCAGAACAACAGCAAACGACCTTGTGAAGATGCTGGAGGAAACAGGTACAAAAGTATCTATATCCACAGTAAAACAAGTCCTATATCGACATAACCTGAAAGGCCGCTCAGCAAGGAAGAAGCCACTGCTCCAAAACCGCCATAAAAAAGCCAGACTACGGTTTGCAACTGCACATGGGGACAAAGATCGTACTTTTTGGAGAAATATCCTCTGGTCGGATGAAACAAAAATAGAACTGTTTGGCCATAATGACCATCGTTATGTTTGGAGGAAAAAGTCGGATGCTTGCAAGCCAAAGAACACCATCCCAACCGTGAAGCACGGGGGTGGCAGCATCATGCTGTGGGGGTGCTTTGCTGCAGGAGGGACTGGTTCACTTCACAAAATAGATGGCATCATGAGGAAGGAAAATGATGTGGATATATTGAAGCAACATCTCAAGACATCAGTCAGGAAGTTAAAGCTTGGTCACAAATGGGTCTTCCAAATGGACAATGACCCCAAGCATACTTCCAAAGTTGTGGCAAAATGGCTTAAGGACAACAAAGTCAATGTATTGGTGTGGCCATCACAAAGCCCTGACCTCAATCCTATAGAAAATGTGTGGGCAGAACTGAAAAGGCGTGTACGAGCAAGGAGACCTACAAACCTTTTTTTGTGTGTCATTTAGCAGACGCTCTTATCCAGAGCGACTTACAGGAGCAGTTAGGGTTAAGTGCCTTCCTCAAGGACACATCGACAGATTTTTCACCTAGTCGGCTCAGG
Organism: Coregonus clupeaformis; assembly: GCF_020615455.1. NCBI lineage: Eukaryota > Metazoa > Chordata > Actinopteri > Salmoniformes > Salmonidae > Coregonus > Coregonus clupeaformis. The sequence continues at coordinate 47,840,632 of NC_059217.1, forward strand.
GATTAGAACTAGCGACCTTTCGGTTACTGGCACAACGCTCTTAACCACTTAGCTACCTGCCGCCAAACCTGACTCAGTTACACCAGCTTTGTCAGGAGGAATGTGGCAAAAGTCACCCAATTTATTGTGGGAAGCTTGTGGAAGGCTACCCGAATCGTTTGACCCAAGTTAAACAATTTAAAGGAAATGATCCAAATACTAATTGAGTGTATGTAAACTTCTGACCCACTGGGAATGTGATGAAAGAAATAAAAGCTGAAATAAATCATTCTCTCAACTATTATTCTGACATTTCACATTCTTAAAATAAAGTCGTGATCCTAACTGACCTAAAACAGGGAATTTTTACTTGGATTAAATGTCAGGAATTGTGAAAAACAGAGTTTAAATGTATTTGGCTAAGGTGTATGTAAACTTCCGACTTCATCTGTATGAAATGTTCCTGAGTGTAACAATATTTTTTCTCATAATGAGTCATTTAAAAGGAACAACATTTTTCTCCCTCAGATGTGTCTGGTGCCGTACATGGCGGTCTTCCTTCCCAGGGCTTGGGCCGATCCCTCAGTGATGTCAACCTGATGTTTGAGGTTGGAGTTACACTTCTATTAGCTTTGGTCCCAGATCAGTTTGGGCTGTCTTGCTGACAATGACCATCAAAGTCAGCAAGAAAGCACAAACAGATCTGGGACCAGCTTACACTTTTATGTGCATGCTTTCGAACTCTTTGTTTTTCCCCCACTCACCCATATCAGCTCACTCCTAAACTTCTTCCTTATACATATTTTACTACCTACCCACATTTGACTGATCATTAGTTTATTTCCTCTTCATACAGTTCTTGTTGGGTAGAGTAGAGATCGACAAAGACAACGTCATCTTGCTGGACCTGGAGATGGCATCAATGAGGCACGGACGGGCTTTCCCTCCTCGCATCAACGACAACATCCCCAAGATCCTCTCTTCCATGGAGCAGATGGTGAAGGCCCTGGAGGACCAGAGAGGGGCTTTCCCTCTGGCTGCACCCCGCTTTGAGAGCCTCACCCTGGGCATGGTCTACTCTGCACACCAGGCCAAGTTCCAGGAGAGAGAGGAGGACCAGGAGAAATGGGGAGAGGTGCTGACACGTTTAGCTGATGATACAGTCAACGAGCTGCGTAGACCGGAAGCCATCACAATATTTACTTAGATTAGCCTGGTCCCAGATCTGTTTGTGCTGTCTTGCAAAATACCATAGGAGTTGGCAAGACAGCACAAACTGACCTGGCACCAGGCTAACTATTCATCAGTTTAAGGTGAAGAATGAATACGCAATCCAGTTCAAGCTCAAAGTAGTGCACTATATAGGGAATAGGATGTCATAGGGCTCTGGTCTAAAGTAGTGCACTATATAGGGAATAGGATGCCATAGGGCTCTGGTCAAAAGTAGTGCACTATATAGGGAATAGGGTGTCATAGGGCTCTGGTCAAAAGTAGTACACTATATAGGGAATAGGATGTCATAGGGTTCTGGTCTAAAGTAGTGCACTATATAGGGAATAGGGTGTCATAGGGCTCTGGTCTAAAGTAGTGCACTATATATATATATTTTTTTTTATTTCACCTTTATTTAACCAGGTAAGCCAGTTGAGAACAGGTTCTCATTTACAACTGCGACCAGGCCATATAGGGAATAGGGTGTTATATAGGGAATAGGGTGTCATAGTGCTCTGGTCAAAAGTAGTGCACTATATAGGGAATAGGGTGTCATAGGGCTCTGGTCAAAAGTAGTGCACTATATAGGGAATAGGATGTCATAGGGCTCTGGTCTAAAGTAGTGCACTATATAGGGAATAGGGTGTCATAGGGCTCTGGTCTAAAGTAGTGCACTATATAGGGAATAGGGTGTCATAGGGCTCTGGTCTAAAGTAGTGCACTATATAGGGAATAGGGTGTCATAGGGCTCTGGTCTAAAGTAGTGCACTACATAGGGAATAGGGTGTCATTTGGGAAACGTTCCATCTCTTACTCCCATGACTCTGTGTTGGTAAACACGCGGAGAGTGGTCCCATTGAAATCCTGCAGTGTGGTGGTTCCCCTGATAGATGAGGTGAACAGCTGAGTGGTGTTGTATGGGTTAAACTTCAAAGCTGTTATAGAGCCTCCAGGACCAACCTGCATAACACAGAGAGCAGGAGTCTAGTCCCAAATCACATCCTATTCCCTATATAGTGCACTACTTTAGACCAGAGCCCTGGACAACAGAGTCCTGGTCAACAGAGCCCTGGTCAACAGAGCCCCGGTCAACAGAGCCCTGGTCAACAGAGCCCTGGTCAACAGAGCCCTGGTCAACAGAGCCCTGGTCAACAGAGTCCTGGTCAACAGAGTCCTGGTCAACAGAGTCCTGGTCAACAGAGCCCCGGTCAACAGAGCCCTGGTCAACAGAGCCCTGGTCAACAGAGCCCTGGTCAACAGAGTCCTGGTCAACAGAGCCCTGGTCAACAGAGCCGTGGTCAACAGAGCCCTGGTCAACAGAGTCCTGGTCAACAGAGTCCTGGTCAACAGAGCTGGGTTCAGATGGATTAGACTGAAGAACAGTATGGTTGACATACCCATGCAATATGTAAAGCAGTTCCTTTTTGGCAGTGGAAGCTGACACACACATCACCCCAGTCATAACACCTACAGAACATTCTGCTATTTGTAAATGCAAATCAAGTTCCTCTAGATCTGCAGATATGTGTTCAGTGTAACAGAGGTATATTATCACATTGGCATTGACGTCAGTGGAGAAGAATCTGTTCTTAACTGCTCTGTGCCCCCATCCAGTGGGCTGAAAAAACTTGGTTTGAGCTATTCTCTGCATCCGTTTGAGTTCATACTCTGTTCAGAACCTAACACCTTGCTTAAATGTATTTACTTTTATTCCTAAATGTTCTTATTCATCTTCTGAATTAGAATTAAATTAACTTCGTTTTTACATTAAACTAACATAAAGATAAGAGGAGTGACATGTTTTTCAATCTTCCCAAGCCGTCAAATGATGACAAACACAAGTAGTATCTTTAACATCACCATTTCTAGACAGACAACAGAGGATGTTCATGATCTTTTGATTAACAGACTACTTTCATTAGAATATAGGTTAACTTTACCTCTTCAGTTAACTTTCATAAAAAATGCTCAAAATGAGTTTTAAAAGAATCTTACCCCCATTTTGTGCTCCACCTCCGCAAATGAAGTATTAAAAAGATTTGATAAGATCTCAATTTGAACAGATTACATTTGTGAAATGCACTCATTTGGGATCTGGTGTTACACTAAAAGGGTATTAACATCATTTTCACAATTTCACAGTATTATTCCACCTCATAGTGTGGAAATATATGTATAAGACAGGGAAATCACGTTTTTTGACTGTACTCTGCCTTAAAATGTAGTATAAACCAGCCTTTATCCTTGGAATCTTTGGTTGTTTAATACACTACTGTAATCACTCTGTTTAGCACATGGCCTCACATGTGAATCCTCAAAGAGATGTGTGGGGCTAAGGCTTAAGTGGGTGTGAACAATGCTGAATGGGTGTAGACAAAGAAGAGCTTTCCAGTAGGTGTACCAAAACATTCAAGGCCCATTTTCTTAAAAGTGGGGCTACAAGTTTATCAACTATCAAAGCAGAATTACTTTCCCATTGTTCCTCAACTGTAGTGTATGATATACCATTTTCTAGCTCTGAGTCTCTACGTTTATCCGATGTAAAAAACACAATTTCAAATTTTGCTACGTAAGACCGAATCGAGCCGGTCGGGTCACAATTGTAATGTCATTGTTACTTAGTGAGCTTGTTCTATTATACAGACGTGGGTGAGTTCTGTACCAGGTAGTTGCAAACATCTGGTAACTTTCCCAAAACTAATTCAAAACCCGGTTGGAAGATTCCCGGTATGAGGAGGGAATAAGCAGGAAATCTGGAATCCTCCAACCAGGATTTTTGAAAACTGGGGATTTTGGGAAAGTTACTGGACTGTGTGCATGTTTTTATTCCTGCCTAGCACCAACATCTCATTCAACTGATCGTGGTCTTCAATTTAGACCACAATTAGTTGAGTGAAGTGTTAGTAGAGTGCATAATCAATAATAATAATAATACATAAATAAATAATAAATACATAATTTGAAGAACAAACATCATTGTGCCAATTCATATATTTCAGTAAAACTGTAAATAAGACTTTAATCTCAAGAGAAGACAGGTTAAAGCTGCAATATGTAACTTTTTGGGCGACCCGACCAAATTCACATAGAACTGTGTGTTATAGATCTTTCATTCTCATTGAAAGCAAGTCCAATAAGCTGTAGATCTGTTCTCTGTGCACTGTTTCTATGCTTCCTGTTCTAAAGTTTAGTTTCTGAACACCGATAGTGATTTTAATGCTACGCGTGTAAAGAAATTAGGTGCAGGCGCTAAATGAACGCGTTCATCCGCTAAGTTAACGCCTTCACGTTCTAAGTTAACGCCTACACGCGTCAAATAATAGCGTGCAAATACGCTTGCAGATGGTCCAACATGCGCTAAATAAACAGCTGCAAGCGGTCTTGCTAAATATACACCTACACACGCTAACTTAACGCGTTCTTTAATATGCTAATATTACCAGCCAATTTCCTTTGCTCCTCCTTTCAACCAAATTTAATTAATCGGTCAGTTTGATGCAACAACACCACAACAGAAGATGGCAAAAAGGCTGCAAACAGATCCTAAATGACTGCACTCGGCTTCTGCTCTCTGATAATCCTGGACTTGATGCCCGTCAGTCCACGATAACAAGGAATAAACTTGGTTTGAGCTTTTCTCTGCGTCCATTTGAGTTCATACTCTGTTCAGAACCTAACACCTTGCTTAAATGTATTTACTGTTATGCCTAAATGTTGTTATTCATCTTCAGAATAAGAATTAGATTACCTTTGTTTTCACATTAAACTAACATAAAGATAAGAGGAGTGACATGTTTTTAATCTTCCCAAGCCGTCAAATGATGACAAACACAAGTAGTATCTTTAACATCACCATTTCTAGACAGACAACAGAGGATGTTCATGATCTTTTGATGAACATACTATTATAATCAGAATATAGGTTAACATAAACTTGAAAGGCTGCAAACAGAGCCTCTGGCTGGCATGCACAACAAGTTAAGCAGCATTGTAGTGGGTGTGGTTGGGCGTACTGTTGAGCAATCAAACCAGGTAATGTTGGGCGTAGATTTTTTTCACTCTTCGTTCTCCGGCTGCCCATTGTATTCGTTCTTGGTCATCATTTCTATTAATGTCTTGGCTTTAAAATCCAATATTATAAAAACATTACTTGGCCACAATTTGTGACAGTTACTATCATTTAAAAGTGTTTTTGGAATGAGGTGGGCGGGCGTTGTCACAATACATTAAGTAGCCTAAACACAGTGTTGTATTATTGTTACAGCCAGTTCTGGTTACCGGGATCCTCGGACTTGGAGAGGAGCTAGAGGTGCATCTTGTTATGCCATCACTCAAGAGCAACTGAGGTTTCTGATGTCCTGTGCTTTCAGTGTGCCTCAGATGGCAAATATTCTACATGTGTCCCGATCAACAATCAAACGTCGTCTAAGGTCAGTTGTGCTTGAGAGTAATGCTATAAACTACAAAGACTTTAGATGCATGGTTTCCAGTTTCTTACCAATCAAACAATTTAGAATGACTACAATCAAGACAGAACTTTAAAATTACTATGACGGTATACATTACCTCATATTCCATTACCTCATATTGCATTACCTCATATTACATTACCTCATATTACATTATCTTGTTTTACATTACCTCATATTGCATTACCTCATATTACAATACCTCATATTCCATTACCTCATATTCCATTACCTCACATTACATTATCTCGTTTTACATCACCTCATATTGCATTACCTCATATTCCATTACCTCATATTCCATTACCTCATATTCCATTACCTCATATTCCATTATCTCGTTTTACATTACCTCATATTGCATTACCTCATATTACAATACCTCATATTCCATTACCTCATATTCCATTACCTCATATTACATTATCTCGTTTTACATTACCTCATATTGCATTACCTCATATTCCATTACCTCATATTCCATTACCTCATATTACATTATCTCGTTTTACATTACCTCATATTGCTTTACCTCATATTACAATACCTCATATTACATTACCTTGTATTACATTACCTCATATTACATTACCTTGTATTACATTACCTCATATTACATTACCTTGTATTACATTACCTCATATTACATTACCTCATCCCAATGTTACTCTTCTTTGTTCCCCCAGACACTTCAGTCTGTCACATGCACCGTTATATTCTGACATGTCAGACTTGGCTCTGGATGAAAAGATTAAGGACTTGGTGGCTGGGAACAACAAACTTGGACCGGAGGCTGTTTCGAGCCCAATTAAGGGCATTGGGAATCCGGGTACCAGAGACGCAGAGTGAGGGACAGCATGCTTCGTGTTAACCCGAGGGCGGCTGCCCTCAGAGCCATGTCGCAGAAGCTGCATAGAAGGTCATACCGTGTTGCTGGACCAAACTCGTTATGGCACCTTGATGGAAACCACAAACTGATACGGTAGATGTATCTTTGTGATACACAATGATCTATATCACTGGTGAGAAATTACAGGTTGTAATGCAACAAAATAGGAAAAAACGCCAAGGGGGATGAATACTTTTGCAAGGCACTGTATGTCACTCATGTGGATAATAATTGTTTTATTGTGTTTCCTGCATCATGAAATGAACAAACATGCTCATATTGAGGACATACGGATGTAAAAACAGTTGGCGCAAAGTATTTGTGCCTAAGTGTGAACAACAGGAGAGTCTGTCCTCTTGACTCATCAAGATAAACGTGGGTATTTTTCCAATTTAAATAGATATTGTAATCACACATCTTCCGCCGCAGGAAACAGTTTAGAACAAACCCTTGTTGTAGCCTTTAGAGGGCTAGCGGAAGTACTTATAGTTGTGTTCCACGGTAGATTGTTCATTTACATTGTTCCACATTTTGGATGTTAATTTAATATTTGGTCTGCTGCTTTGTTATATACTGCAGGAACCTGATGCAGCATCTAGGTGGTAAATGAGGACGGGGATGTTTGTATATCTAATGTGTCTTCATCTTTTGTATCCAGTTGGTTTTGGTAATAAAAAAATATTTCAATCACCCACGTGGGTACAGTATATGCTCCTAAAAACCAATGAGGAGATGGGAGAGGCGGGACTCTCAGCGCGTTGAGCGTCACAAATAGAACCGAGTTCTATTGTAGCGTCTGAGCCACGCAGACGCTCGTTGACGCTCGCGAGCAGTGTGGGTGCAATGATTGAATAACATCTGTACATTTATTTTGCAACACTCGCGCACGTAACGCGTGCGGTGTGGTCAGCACGTTAGACATACGGTTATCAGTGTGGTTAGGTGTAAAAATCACATTTTAAGAAGATAAATTGTAGAAAATAGGGTGAGGTTTATCACTTTGTGGCTGTGGTAACTAGTGACGACCCAGCTCAGCTGATGCTGCCAGTGAATATGTGGTGCTGCCACTGTGTTTATACATTCTTGTGATTACATTCTCAAACACCTGTCCAAAGAAAATCTGGACACAACAATTCTCAAAAACTGGTCCTGGGGGCCCACAGGGATTTTGTTCAAATACTAACACAAATCAAAGGCTTAGTGATAACCGTAGTTGAACAGTTACTCAGGTGTGTTCTGGATGGAATATAAACCTGCACACCCAGTAGGACCAGGATTGGAGAACACTAGTGTAGTGCTGTAAACCTATGAGCCAACTGGCCCTGATGCCTTTTTTTCCAAGGTGGAAGAATATATGGTATTCTAGCCTTGACTCACTGGCTATCGGACTGGGTTTTTAGTGGTGTATAAAAGTAGTTGAAGTAGAAGCTAAGGAAAGACAGAGGCAGAGAAACCATCATGCAATCAGAGTTATACGTTCACAAAAGAGAAATGGTGACAAAATCTCAACTTGGAATCGTGCTCTGGGTCACTCTGGGTACTCTATGTCTTCAGGATCTCTTAGATGGTGAGATAAAACAATAACTTAAAATATCTAAAGACACTAACTATGTGTCTTGAATGCCATGCCTTGAGTAGTTTGAATAGGGTAGATATCCACATTTACATAATTAGTATGTTATATAATAGAATACCACAACAGGTTCTGAGTGGAAGGTCAGTTTTGAAAATCTTTATCAATATGCAAATGTTCATATGCAATGGTCCTGATTGTAACAATGTAGTTGAAGTCGGAAGTTTACATACACTTAGGTTGGAGTCATTAAAACTCGTTTTTCAACCGCTCCACAATTTTCTTGTTAACAAACTATAGTTTTGGCAAGTCGGTTAGGACATCTACTTTGTGCACGACACAAGTCATTTTTCAAACAATTGTTTACAGACAGATTATTTCACTTATAATTCACTGTATCACAATTCCAGTGTGTCAGAAGTTTACATACACTAAGTTGACTGTGTCTTTAAACAGCTTGGAAAATTCCAGAAAATTATGTCATGGCTTTAGAAGCTTCTGATAGGCTAATTGACATCATTTGAGTCAATTGGAGGTGTACCTGTGGATGTATTTCAAGGCCTACCTTCAAACTCAGTGCCTCTTTGCTTGACATCATGGGAAAATCAAAAGAAATCAGCCAAGACCTCAGAAAAAAATTGTGGGCCAGTATAAAAAAATATGTATTCACTAACTGTAAGTCGCTCTGGATAAGAGCGTCTGCTAAATGACTAAAATGTAAATGTAAAATGTAGACCTCCACAAGTCTGGTTCATCCTTGGGAGCAATTTTCAAACGCCTGAAGGTACCACGTTCATCTGTACAAACAATAGTACGCAAGTATAAACACCATGGGACCACGCAGCCGTCATACCGCTTAGGAAGGAGACACGTTCTGTCTCCTAGAGATGAACGTACTTTGGTGGGAAAAGTACAAATCAATCCCAGAACAACAGCAAACGACCTTGTGAAGATGCTGGAGGAAACAGGTACAAAAGTATCTATATCCACAGTAAAACAAGTCCTATATCGACATAACCTGAAAGGCCACTCAGCAAGGAAGAAGCCACTGCTCCAAAACCGCCATAAAAAAGCCAGACTACGGTTTGCAACTGCACATGGGGACAAAGATCGTACTTTTTTGGAGAAATATCCTCTGGTCGGATGAAACAAAAATAGAACTGTTTGGCCATAATGACCATCGTTATGTTTGGAGGAAAAAGTCGGATGCTTGCAAGCCAAAGAACACCATCCCAACCGTGAAGCACGGGGGTGGCAGCATCATGCTGTGGGGGTGCTTTGCTGCAGGAGGGACTGGTTCACTTCACAAAATAGATGGCATCATGAGGAAGGAAAATGATGTGGATATATTGAAGCAACATCTCAAGACATCAGTCAGGAAGTTAAAGCTTGGTCACAAATGGGTCTTCCAAATGGACAATGACCCCAAGCATACTTCCAAAGTTGTGGCAAAATGGCTTAAGGACAACAAAGTCAATGTATTGGTGTGGCCATCACAAAGCCCTGACCTCAATCCTATAGAAAATGTGTGGGCAGAACTGAAAAGGCGTGTACGAGCAAGGAGACCTACAAACCTTTTTTTGTGTGTCATTTAGCAGACGCTCTTATCCAGAGCGACTTACAGGAGCAGTTAGGGTTAAGTGCCTTCCTCAAGGACACATCGACAGATTTTTCACCTAGTCGGCTCAGGGATTAGAACTAGCGACCTTTCGGTTACTGGCACAACGCTCTTAACCACTTAGCTACCTGCCGCCAAACCTGACTCAGTTACACCAGCTTTGTCAGGAGGAATGTGGCAAAAGTCACCCAATTTATTGTGGGAAGCTTGTGGAAGGCTACCCGAATCGTTTGACCCAAGTTAAACAATTTAAAGGAAATGATCCAAATACTAATTGAGTGTATGTAAACTTCTGACCCACTGGGAATGTGATGAAAGAAATAAAAGCTGAAATAAATCATTCTCTCAACTATTATTCTGACATTTCACATTCTTAAAATAAAGTCGTGATCCTAACTGACCTAAAACAGGGAATTTTTACTTGGATTAAATGTCAGGAATTGTGAAAAACAGAGTTTAAATGTATTTGGCTAAGGTGTATGTAAACTTCCGACTTCAACTGTATGAAATGTTCCTGAGTGTAACAATATTTTTTTCTCATAATGAGTCATTTAAAAGGAACAACATTTTTCTCCCTCAGATGTGTCTGGTGCCGTACATGGCTGTCTTCCTTCCCAGGGCTTGGGCCGATCCCTCAGTGATGTCAACCTGATGTTTGAGGTTGGAGTTACACTTCTATTAGCTTTGGTCCCAGATCAGTTTGGGCTGTCTTGCTGACAATGAACATCAAAGTCAGCATGAAAGCACAAACAGATCTGGGACCAGGTTACACTTTTATGTGCATGCTTTCGAACTCTTTGTTTTTCCCCACTCACCCATATCAGCTCACTCCTAAACTTCTTCCTTATACATATTTTACTACCTACCCACATTTGACTGATCATTAGTTTATTTCCTCTTCATACAGTTCTTGTTGGGTAGAGTAGAGATCGACAAAGACAACAACGTCATCTTGCTGGACCTGGAGATGGCATCAATGAGGCACGGACGGGCTTTCCTCACTCGCATCAACGACAACATCCCCAAGATCCTCTCTTCCATGGAGCAGATGGTGAAGGCCCTGGAGGACCAGAGAGGGGCTTTCCCTCTGGCTGCACCCCGCTTTGAGAGCCTCATCCTGGGCATGGTCTACTCTGCCCACCAGGCCAAGTTCCAGGAGAGAGAGGAGGACCAGGAGAAATGGGGAGAGGTGCTGACACGTTTAGCTGATGTTACAGTCAACGAGCTGCGTAGACCGGAAGCCATCACAACATTTACTTAGATTAGCATACAGACTGTTCATTAGCCTGGTCCCAGATCTGTTTGTGCTGTCTTGCAAAATACCATAGGAGTTGGCAAGACAGCACAAACTGACCTGGGACCAGGCTAACTATTCATCAGTTTAAGGTGAAGAATGAATACGCAATCCAGTTCAAGCTCAAAATAACTTTTTTAATACAGTATAAAAAGTTTATAAAAAGGTCATTTATCACCAGAAACAGAGGTGTATATAAAACATCTGAAACACAAGACATATCTTTGAAACACAGTGGAACAGTGATCAATGTTGTAAGAGATATTTCAAATATCTGTGAACATCTGTGGATTTTATATTGTTTGGTGTCAGTCACGATTGTCCCTGTTTATAACAATGGAAATGGAACATTTCAATAAAAAACATGATTTGAACAAGAAAGGTACAAGATTACAAATGTCAAAATAAAGGAAACACTTGAGTAAATGAGGGATACAAAGTATATTATTAAGCAGTTGAAAATATTGAAAGCAGGTGCTTCCACACAGGCGTGGTTCTTGAGTTAATTAAGCAATTAACATCCCATCATGCTGAGGGTCAGGGCGGCAGGTAGCTTAGTGGTTAAGAGCATTGTGCCAGTAACCGAAAGGTCGCTGGTTCTAATCCCCGAGCCGACTAGGTGAAAAATCTGTCGATGTGCCCTTGAGCAAGGCACTTAACCCTATTTTTGCTCCTGTAAGTCGCTCTGGATAAGAGCGTCTGCTAAATGACCAATTATTATTATTATTATTATTATTATTATGTATAAAAATCCCCAGTTGCCCATTATGGCTAGAAGAAGAGATCTCAGTGACTTTGAAAGAGGGGTCTCAAAGGAGCATAAGGGGTTTATAGGCTGGGTGTGTGTGTGTGTGTGTGTGTGTGTGTGTGTGTGTGTGTGTGTGGGTGTGTGGGTGTGTGTGTCACCAGATCTCAACCCAATTAAATACTTTCTGGATCGGCGCCTGAGACAGCGTTTTCCACCACCATCAACAAAACATTATATTATATATTATAAAACACCAAATGATGGATTTTTCCTTGTGGAGGAATGGTGTCACATCCCTCCAGTAGAGTTCCAGACACTTGTAGAATCTATGCCAAGGTGCATCGAATCCGTTCTGGCTCGTGGTGGCCCAACGCCCTATTAAAACACTTTATGTTGGTGTTTCCTTTATTTTGGCAGTTACCCGTATATGACAATGTCATAGACATAACCAACATCACAAAACAACGACCTCTCTCCTTCTCCCTGATTATTTCTTTTGACCCTTTTGTGTCTGGCTGTTGTGCTGCCTGGATGTTCTGGTCCCCGAGGAGGAGGACTCTTCCAGGGAAGACAGCTTCTTCTTCAGCTTCCCAATGTCGTCCTCATCCTCCCCCCGTCTCCCCCCCCTCCGAGCCTCCCGCCTTCTCCCCCGCTGGCCTCTATCTCTGCCAACCTGGACTCCTGCTTCCTGTTGTAGCTCTCCTCTCTGCTGCTTACCAGCCAACGTCTCACCTCTGTTCCACACTAGGATGTTCACTCCTGTGGTGGATCACAAAAAACCTTATTGTCTGAATCCCAAATGGCTCCGTGTGTATTGCACTAATTTTGACCAGGGCCCAAGTTGAACACAGATTTTTAGCAAACAAATTTCCAGCTACAAACATAGTTAGTGGATTGGTTAGTCTCTTTGCTGATTTGATCCTGGCTGCCGCGATTACAAACAGAGTGGAAAGCCAGTATTTAAAACCCAGACTCACCCATTCCAGATCCTAAAACATCTCCCATTGGATTGAACTTGTTGACCTGGAAAGGAAGGTGTGCAGAGATTTAAAACGGTTTTGACCCAACGATGGCTTGAACAATAGTGCAGCACAAATTCATGATTCAACACTTGTAACAAATACAGTGACACATCCCTGAAGCATGACTTCATCCCCTGGAAGAAGACACTGCTCCATCACTTCCCATATCAAAGTCTAAAGGGCTACAGACTAACATTGACGTTATTTCCAAGTAAGAGTCGTAATAAAACGAAGGTACAATTTCTCGTCATACTCACCGATATGATCCCAGGGGCGTTGTGGTCCAGTAGTTGGCATGCCAGCTCTCCCGTGTTGGCGTCGTAGATATCGATGGTCCTCAGGGCACCTGGACACACCCTCTCATCAGGGTACCGCCCAACCACCATCAGGTCATAGAGGGGGTGCCACGAGGCCTGGACACACAAACCGAAGATTGAAGATGAATATTTTGAGCCAACGAGAGAGACACACACATAAACACACCTGACCAATCAGAAGAGGAGTACACCGTGATCCACCCACGTGCCTCACCTTGATCGGTGTGAGGTGCTGAAACTGTCTGTGTGGGTGCTGGATAATCTGCTGAGGAGTTGACCAATCAGAAGAGGAGTACACCCTGATCTGGTCATACTGGTCAGTGGTCAGAAGCTTGGAGCAGTCCACTGGGTTAAAGTAGGCTGGGGGGAGGGGGGGGACAACAGCATGATGAGAGAGAGAGGGGAGGGAACAACAGCATGATGAGAGAGAGAGGGGAGGGGGAGGGAACAACAGCATGATGAGAGAGAGAGAGGAGGGGGGAGGGAACAACAGCATGATGAGAGAGAGAGAGGAGGGGGGAGGGAACAACAGCATGATGAGAGAGAGAGAGGAGGGGGAGGGAACAACAGCATGATGAGAGAGAGAGAGGAGGGGGGAGGGAACAACAGCATGATGAGAGAGAGAGAGGAGGGGGAGAGAACAACAGCATGATGAGAGAGAGAGAGGAGGGGGAGGGAACAACAGCATGATGAGAGAGAGAGAGGAGGGGGGAGAGAACAACAGCATGATGAGAGAGAGAGAGGAGGGGGGAGGGAACAACAGCATGATGAGAGAGAGAGAGGAGGGGGGAGAGAACAACAGCATGATGAGAGAGAGAGAGGAGGGGGGAGGGAACAACAGCATGATGAGAGAGAAAGATGACGGGGGGAGAGAACAACAGCATGATGAGAGAGAGAGAGGAGGGGGGAGGGAACAGGGAACAACAGCATGATGAGAGAGAGAGAGAGAGGAGGGGGGAGAGAACAACAGCATGTTGAGAGAGAGAGAGGAGGGGGGAGGGAACAACAGCATGATGAGAGAGAGAGAGGAGGGGGGAGGGAACAACAGCATGATGAGAGAAAGAGAGGAGGGGGAGAGAACAACAGCATGATGAGAGAGAGAGGAGGGGGGAGAGAACAACAGCATGATGAGAGAGAGAGAGGAGGGGGGAGGGAACAGGGAACAACAGCATGATGAGAGAGAGAGAGAGAGGAGGGGGGAGAGAACAACAGCATGATGAGAGAGAGAGAGAGAGAGGAGGGGGGAGAGAACAACAGCATGATGAGAGAGAGAGAGGAGGGGGGAGGGAACAACAGCATGATGAGAGAGAGAGAGGAGGGGGGAGGGAACAACAGCATGATGAGAGAAAGAGAGGAGGGGGGAGAGAACAACAGCATGATGAGAGAGAGAGGAGGGGGGAGAGAACAACAGCATGATGAGAGAGAGAGAGGAGGGGGGAGAGAACAACAGCATGATGAGAGAGAGAGAGGAGGGGGGAGGGAACAACAGCATGATGAGAGAGAGAGAGGAGGGGGGAGGGAACAACAGCATGATGAGAGAGAGAGAGAGGAGGGGGGAGGGAACAACAGCATGATGAGAGAGAGAGAGGGGAGGGGGGAGAGAACAACAGCATGATGAGAGAGAGAGAGGAGGGGGGAGGGAACAGGGAACAACAGCATGATGAGAGAGAGAGAGAGGAGGGGGGAGGGAACAGGGAACAACAGCATGATGAGAGAGAGAGAGAGAGGAGGGGGGAGGGAACAGGGAACAACAGCATGATGAGAGAGAGAGAGAGAGAGAGAGAGGAGGGGGGAGGGAACAGGGAACAACAGCATGATGAGAGAGAGAGAGAGAGGAGGGGGAGAGAACAACAGCATGATGAGAAATAGAGAGAGAGGAGGGGGGAGAGAACAACAGCATGATGAGAGAGAGAGAGGGGGGGGAGGGAACAACAGCATGATGAGAGAGAGAGAGGAGGGGGGAGGGAACAACAGCATGATGAGAGAGAGAGGAGGGGGGAGGGAACAGGGAACAACAGCATGATGAGAGAGAGAGAGGAGGGGGGAGAGAACAACAGCATGATGAGAGAGCGAGAGGAAGGGGGAGAGAACAACAGCATGATGAGAGAGCGAAAAAGAGAGGAGGGGGGAGAGAACAGGGAACAACAGCATGATGAGAGAGAGAGAGAGAGAGGAGGGGGGAGGGTATCTAGAGGGTTAAATGTTCTTAATAAGCTTTTATCCTTTCTGATGAAAGAGGTAGATGTTTTTCAAGCAAATAATTATTATAATAAACTTGCACCTGTCTTTTCCTACTAGTACTGACAACTTCTTTATTGAGAAAAATGTTCTTACTACGACTGTGATATGTGGTTGTCTCACCTAGCTATCTTAAGATGAATGCACTAACTGTAAAGCATCTATCGTAGTCCAAAACGCGTACGCGTACGCACAGCAGCGTTCTAGAATTGGACCGTTGGGCTTAGAACACTTTTCGAATTCTCCGCACGGCTCAAGCAGTTTTCTCCAACTGTCAACACGTTCAAAATGAATAGAGGACGCGTACCGGAGCCTGGTTGGACGGTGGTCTCAGAGCCGCGTAGCTATGTCACAATGGGACGCCAGACTATCGCGTCTCAGGACTATGATTTATATGCTTAAGTGGCTCTGGATAAGAGCGTCTGCTAAATGACTAAAATGTAAATGCATTATTGGAGGATAACATTTAAAATGGGTGCACCGTTATTGCTAACAACCTATAGTTTTGAGCTGAGATGGTCCTCTGTAGCTCAATTGGTAGAGCATGGCGCTTGTAACGCCAGGGTAGTGGGTTCGATCCCCGGGACCACCCATACGTAAAGATTTATGCGCACATGACTGTAAGTCGCTTTGGATAAAAGCGTCTGCTAAATGGCATATTATTATAACGCTTTCTCTCTATCTACTTTAAATTACAGTAGTGTTCCATAGTGTCATTTAGCTAGAAGTCAAACATTTACATTTTAGTCATTTAGCAGACGCTCTTATCCAGAGCGACTTACAGGAGCAATTAGGGTTAAGTGCCTTGCTCAAGGGCACATCGACAGATTTTTCACCTAGTCGGCTCGGGGATTAGAACCAGCGACCTTTCGTTTAATGGCACAACGCTCTTAACCACTAAGCCACCTGCCGTCCCAAACAGCGTTATCGTATTCTACGACACAGTGGTCAAGATGAAAATACCCCTAAAAGTAGGACAGGAGAGAGTTCTCAGTACCCGAGTTAACAGCTTTGTCATGAACCATCTCGTGGAGGAAACTGTTCTTGTCTTTGATGTTCCGCAGGTCCCATAGCTTCACCGTGTGGTCAACAGACGCTGTCGCCATCAACCAATCGCAACGAGGGTTGAATTCAGCATGGGTCACTTTAGCCTTGTGCAACTTCTCGTTGAAGATCTACGAGGGGGAGAAATGTGCAGATCGTTTTAACAACATCTTCAAGAACGTCGTCAGTAATTAAATGAGATCATTGGAACTGCCAAAGCTGTGCCTAATGCAGTCATGCCTAGAATGGTCCTATTCTTAGAACATGCAAACAGAACATAATCTAGAATGGTCCTATTCTTAGAACATGCAAACAGAACATAATCTAGAATGGTCCTATTCTTAGAACATGCAAACAGAACATAATACAGAATGTTTAAATTGTACATGCTAACTAACTACTCAATACAGGTTGACATTACCTCCCTCTGGCCCATTCAGTACTGTAGCTATTGTGTAGTCTACAGTAGAAATATACTCTACAGTACTGTAGCTATAGTGTAGACTACAGTAGAAATATACTCTACAGTACTGTAGCTATAGTGTAGACTACAGTAGAAATATACTCTACAGTACTGTACCTGGTGTCCATCAATGCCCAGCAATAAGACTCGTCCTATGTTGTCTCCTGTCACCAGCATCTGTCTGCTCAACGACACATCTACACAGCAGTACCACAGACTGAAACAGAGATGTATCTCAATATAATTTAAACTAATATCAAATGTATCATGCATTCTAAAAAAAAATATATATATATAAAATGCTGTATACCGTGATTATCCTCATCAACACTAAACATTTTATTATACCATCAACAGAATGTGAAAGCTTGTTTATCATCAGACAGACACTACTAAGTGCACTAGTTGTGTATTTTACCCTAACATAAGGTTATATTTGTCTGGCACCAAGGTCATGTCCCAAATGGCACCCTATCCCCTATGTAGAGCAATACATTTGACCATAGCCCCTACGTAGAACATTCCCCACCCACTTCCTGACTCTCCCACCTAATCACCGGTCACCCCCACTTCCTGTTTCCTGAAGGGCAGGAGTACCTTCCCCCACACCTTAAGTAGACTCACCTGATTCTAATCCAGGTGGCTACCTAATGGACTGACTGAAGTGTTTTGTTATGTAGTTTATAGTAGCGATGGGAAATCGAGGCTTTCTGAAGCCTCTGGGGGCTTTTTACCCAAATTGTGCTGAAAAAAAAAACCGGTTCATTACTCTGAGCTTTTAACACAAAGTACATTAGTGACATCTGCTGGTCAGCAATGAAAAGCAGCATTTGGTGTTCATATAGATGTTTTTTTCCACAATATTCATAGAATCTCCGTTGCGCGGCCGCTAGTCGTGGCTCCTAGTAGCTTACTATCAGTTACCATACATGTTGGCACCTTCCATCATGCTTCCCCTTTTTGCTCTGAATCCCTTGTTTTGCTTCTTTTTTCTGTCAAAAAACGGTGAATCCTGTGGCATTATTTAGGACGCTTAAGACAGAAGCTTATACTCTACTAAATAAAACTAATTGTTTGAACAACAATGTGCAAAAAGTGTGGTTCCGATATTCAAATAATATACCAAAACATTCCCAGGTTCTAGTCCCGGAGACTCTACCTGCTGAGCTGCCGTTCAGGTGACACTACATGAAAGAATCCTAACTACATTGTAAGCCTAAGTACGGTGTCCAGTAGAGGTTGGTGTTTGAAAAACAACTTGGAGTCTAAAAAAAAAGCATCGGAACCGCAGAGAAATCAGTGGGATCTCGCATTTTGCAACACACGGTTTGAAAAACCAAAACGGAGCTTCAGACGTCATTGATCATCACGTGGTAATGTTACTTTGAAACGAGCATCGGTACATTGTGTCAGATCAGTAGTACATTTAAAAACTGCATCGGATCTCCGGTATCAATCGTCTAGGGGTGTAACGATCCATCTACTACATCAATGTATCGATTTATATTCCTATGATCCAACTACATCGATCTGTGCTCGGCGAGTTGGCCTTTTGGACAACATATATCGATCTAACATCGTTTTAAAATGTAATAAATCGATTGTATCGATACTAGGAAATAACCCATTGGATTTAAGCACGTCAGACTTTATATGGATGTTTTTTCTTAGCACTTTTAATGATAAAGGCTTTAAACATTACTCGATTCAGTCTGCCTATCCGTGACGTCATCGCCCCGCGCCAGCAGCAGCGCAAAAGCGCAAAGACAACAAAACATAGCATGGCGGACGACAGAGGAGAAGCCGACGAGCGAGAAATTATCAAGCCACCATTGCGGTCCTTACAAGAAACAGGAATCTAGGAAACTTCACCTGCACTGTCCAGTATCCAGGTATTTATTTCAGTCACACTGGTTGAATTTTTGGCTAAAAGGTTACTGAATCGATTTCAAGTCACTGAATCGTTTCGGATCGTATCGTTCTAAATGAACCAATATCGTCCTTGAATCGTATCGACAACCACGAATCGTGATACAAATCGAATCGTTGTTAAAACGAATCGTTACACCCCTACAATCGTCCCATCACTAGTTTATAGTCATGTCCTTTGAAGTAGATTTCCTTTCCATGGATGTTACTGACCAAGTCCCTTTATCCTCTCTCCTTTTGACCTTTGGTGTTGACTTCCTTTGTCCAGTGTTAAACTGTTTGTCATGTGTTAGACTACTACTGTCTAGTTTGTGAGCAATTAGCATGATCCTTTTTCATACAGTCCTTTGTTATTTAGTTACTAGTTGTCCTTATATATATATATATATATATATATATATTTACAGTGAGGGAAAAAAAGTATTTGATCCCCTGCTGATTTTGTACATTTGCCCACTGACAAAGACATGATCAGTCTATAATTTTAATGGTAGGTTTATTTGAACAGTGAGAGACAGAATAACAACAACAACAAATCCAGAAAAACGCATGTCAAAAATTTTATAAATTGATTTATAAATAAACCTACCATTAAAATTATAGACTGATCATTTCTTTGTCAGTGGGCAAACATACAAAATCAGCAGGGGATCAAATACTTTTTTCCCTCACTGTATATGTATATATATATATATTTCTGTTGAACTGATATGTATTCCTTATATAGTTTATTCTTATCAACCATCATATATCTGATTACATCCCTTTCCGAAATAAAAATGGTCAACTGAGAACTGAGAAAGATGGGTCCTCGTGTTTTTACAGTCAATCCCACACCAGCAACCCTCCAGTATTTTACACCCCAATGTGCTCTGGTCAAAATTAGTGCACTATATAAGGAATATCTGACTAGGGCCTCATAGGGCTCTGGTCTAAAGGTAGTGCGCTATCTAGGGAATAGGGTGTCATTTGGGATGTACCCTAGGTAGGGCCTGCATCCTCACCAGACATTGTGGTGATCATGTCCACAGTCCTGGACTCCGGACAGAACCGTTGCTGGACCGCCCTGAAAGCTCTGCACGGTCAGTGTACCATCACCGGACGCCAGATAGACCTTGGACGGGTCCGTCGGGCTAAACTTCATCCCCCCAATAAAGTCCCCGGCTCCTTTCTGCATGATGAGCACAAACAGACCAATCCCAGTGACTGGTTGAAAAAGACGCGCTGATCACTAGGGCGCAGGCTAATCACAGGGCTGTAACTATGACGCCTGGGTCCAACCGCAACGGAAAACAACAATATGCGTTTGTTATTGGGCAACTTTAGGTAGTTCCTTCCTGTTTCAGTCAGTTTTCTTCCAAGTGGTGTGTCTAGTGAATACAACCTAGGCCAACGACAGTTCTGTCCAGATAAATGCAGGCCTATCAGAAGGCAGGGTTTTGTTCTGTTCTAACCACAGGCCTATCAGAAGGCAGGGTTTTGTTCTGTTCTAACCACAGGCCTATCAGAAGGCAGGGTTTTGTTCTGTTCTAACTACAGGCCTATCAGAAGGCAGGGTTTTGTTCTGTTCTAACCACAGGCCTATCAGAAGGCAGGGTTTTGTTCTGTTCTAACCACAGGCCTATCAGAAGGCAGGGTTTTGTTCTGTTCTAACTACAGGCCTATCAGAAGGCAGGGTTATGTTCTGTTCTAACCACAGGCCTATCAGAAGGCAGGGTTTTGTTCTGTTCTAACCACAGGCCTATCAGAAGGCAGGGTTTTGTTCTGTTCTAACTACAGGCCTATCAGAAGGCAGGGTTTTGTTCTGTTCTAACCACAGGCCTATCAGATGGCAGGGTTTTGTTCTGTTCTAACCACAGGCCTATCAGAAGGCAGGGTTTTGTTCTGTTCTAACCACAGGCCTATCAGAAGGCAGGGTTTTGTTCTGTTCTAACTACAGGCCTATCAGAAGGCAGGGTTTTGTTCTGTTCTAACCACAGGCCTATCAGAAGGCAGGGTTTTGTTCTGTTCTAACCAAAGGCCTATCAGAAGGCAGGGTTTTGTTATGTTCTAACCACAGGCCTATCAGATGGCAGGGTTTTGTTCTGTTCTAACCACAGGCCTATCAGAAGGCAGGGTTTTGTTCTGTTCTAACCACAGGCCTATCAGAAGGCAGGGTTTTGTTCTGTTCTAACCACAGGCCTATCAGAAGGCAGGGTTTTGTTCTGTTCTAACTACAGGCCTATCAGAAGGCAGGGTTTTGTTCTGTTCTAACCACAGGCCTATCAGAAGGCAGGGTTTTGTTCTGTTCTAACCACAGGCCTATCAGAAGGCAGGGTTTTGTTATGTTCTAACCACAGGCCTATCAGATGGCAGTGTTTTGTTATGTTCTAACCACAGGCCTATCAGAAGGCAGGGTTTTGTTCTGTTCTAACCACAGGCCTATCAGAAGGCAGGGTTTTGTTCTGTTCTAACCACAGGCCTATTAGAAGGCAGGGTTTTGTTCTGTTCTAACCACACTAGCTGGTGTTGAGAAACAGGGCTCTGTGTTCCATCCCAAATGACACCCTATTTCCTATATAGTGCACTACTTTAGACCAGAGCCCTATGGCATCCTATTTCCTATATAGTGCACTACTTTAGACCAGAGCCCTATGGCATCCTATTTCCTATATAGTGCACTACTTTAGACCAGAACCGGGCTGATACCAGTATGGTGATACTCGTTAGTATCGTGGCCAAGGAAACAACACGAAGCGGATGTAACTCCTTTCGGAAAACAGCCCCAATGTCGGAAACAAGCATCATTATGATGTCATCCAGAGTCCAAGCTCTATATATCACACTATATTTTACATACAGCAGGTTTTTAAAGGACCAAAGACTTTGGTCTGTTTCGTGTTTTCATTTCTGGCATGGAAAAAATATTGCGATACTGGTATCATGCCGGCACTACTTTGACCGAAGCCTTGTGGGCCCTGGTCTAAAGTAGTGCACTATATAGGGAATAGGGTGTCATAGGGCTCTGGTCTAAAGTAGTGCACTATATAGGGAATAGGGTGTCATAGGGCTCTGGTCTAAAGTAGTGCACTATATAGGGAATAGGGTGTCATAGGGCTCTGGTCTAAAGTAGTGCACTATATAGGGAATAGGGTGTCATAGGGCTCTGGTCTAAAGTAGTGCACTATATAGGGAATAGGATGCCATAGGGCTCTGGTCTAAAGTAGTGCACTATATAGGGAATAGGATGCCATAGGGCTCTGGTCTAAAGTAGTGCACTATATAGGGAATAGGATGCCATAGGGCTCTGGTCTAAAGTAGTGCACTATATAGGGAATAGGATGCCATAGGGCTCTGGTCAAAAGTAGTGCACTATATAGGGAATAGGGTGTCATAGGGCTCTGGTCTAAAGTAGTGCACTATATAGGGAATAGGGTGTCATAGGGCTCTGGTCTAAAGTAGTGCACTATATAGGGAATAGGGTGCCATTCTCTGGTCTAAAGTAGTGCACTATATAGGGAACAGGATGTCATAGGGCTCTGGTCTAAAGTAGTGCACTATATAGGGAATAGGGTGTCATAGGGCTCTGGTCTAAAGTAGTGCACTACATAGGGAATAGGGTGTCATTTGGGAAACGTTCCATCTCTTACTCCCATGACTCTGTGTTGGTAAACACGCGGAGAGTGGTCCCATTGAAATCCTGCAGTGTGGTGGTTCCCCTGATAGATGAGGGGAACAGCTGAGTGGTGTTGTATGGGTTAAACTTCAAAGCTGTTATAGAGCCTCCAGGACCAACCTGCATAACACAGAGAGCAGGAGTCTAGTCCCAAATCACATCCTATTCCCTATATAGTGCACTACTTTAGACCAGAGCCCTGGTCAACAGAGTCCTGGTCAACAGAGTCCTGGTCAACAGAGCCCTGGTCAACAGAGCCCTGGTCAACAGAGCCCCGGACAACAGAGCCCCGGACAACAGAGCCCTGGACAACAGAGCCCTGGTCAACAGAGCCCTGGACAACAGAGCCCTGGACAACAGAGCCCTGGTCAACAGAGCCCTGGTCAACAGTAGTGCACTAGATGGGAAATGGGGTGCCATTTGGGACGTAACCAATGTAGACCTCATACTATCGGTATGTGTCATATGTTAAGCATACTATCAATACTGTTAAAATGTAAAAAGGGATTTCAAAGTCCAATTTGATTGATAATATGATTGAATACGGTGTTCCTAATCAGTAACACAGACTGGTTTAAACAGATTTAAAACTATCCATCCCAACCATTGTATTATTTGTGTGTATCATCCTGAACCGAATTCTTCAATCCCGTCTAGGTACAAAACAGTAAAATGAGAAAATGAATAAGCATAGACTCAATAGTAACCCATCAGGCATTGCTGGTTATAATGACGTCACCGGAACCCGTTTTCACCAGATAGGAATTGCGTATCGGGCATTCTCACCCCTTGTATGAAGCTGGTCTTGTTGAGCACGCTGTAGTCCCAGAGGACTATGTCTCCTCCCTTGGAGCCGACCGCCAGGACGGTGGGGTGCGTGGGGTGCCACTCCAGACAGGTGACCCGCCGGTCGAAGGGACTGGCTGTACGGTGGAGCTTATAGGAGGACAGGGAACGCACAAACGGCTCCTGGAGACACTGGGGAAAAAGGAGTTGTTAGATATAATGTACTGATGATTATGATGATGCCAAGAAAATCGTTTGTTAGACCCTCAATTTCTTATTGTCCTGGGCCCGGTTTCACAAAAGCATCTTAAGGCTATGTTCATCGTTAGAACCTTCGTAGGAGCATCGTTTAAATCTCTCAGCCGTTTCCCAAAACCAACGATATTAACGTTGCACTTAAAAAACGCTCGTAATCTAACGCCTGCCTCAGACCACTCCTAGAACAGCTAAATGTGTCATTAGATGATTTTTTTTTTGCCCTGCCACGTCACTTTATAACACCGTAGGTACTGTTCCCTAGTCACTCTACCAGCTGTCAGACACTACTGTTCCCTAGTCACTCTACCAGCTGTCACACTACTGTTCCCTAGTCACTCTACCAGCTGTCACACTACTGTTCCCTAGTCACTCTACCAGCTGTCAGACACTACTGTTCCCTAGTCACTCTACCAGCTGTCACACTACTGTTCCCTAGTCACTCTACCAGCTGTCACACTACTGTTCCCTAGTCACTCTACCAGCTGTCAAGACACACTAGTCTGACTTTAGTAGTGTACCTGTCTCTTCTGAGAATGAAGGCTCTGCCCCAGTTTCCTCTGGTAAGTGTAGTGTACCTGTCTCTTCTGAGAATGAAGGCTCTGCCCCAGTGTCCTCTGGTAAATGTAGTGTACCTGTCTCATCTGAGAATGAAGGCTCTGCCCCAGTGTACTCTGGTAAATGTAGTGCACATGTCTCATCTGAGAATGAAGGCTCTGCCCCAGTGTCCTCTGGTAAATGTAGTGTACTTGTCTCATCCGAGAATGAAAGCTCTGCCCCAGTGTCCTCTGGTAAATGTAGTGTACCTGTCTCATCTGAGAATGAAGGCTCTGCCCCAGTGTACTCTGGTAAATGTAGTGCACCTGTCTCATCTGAGAATGAAGGCTCTGCCCCAGTGTCCTCTGGTAAATGTAGTGTACTTGTCTCATCTGAGAATGAAAGCTCTGCCCCAGTGTCCTCTGGTAAATGTAGTGTACCTGTCTCATCTGAGAATGAAAGCTCTGCACCAGTGTACTCTGGTAAATGTAGTGTACCTGTCTCATCTGAGAATGAAGGCTCTGCCCCAGTGTCCTCTGGTAAATGTAGTGTACCTGTCTCATCTGAGAATGAAGGCTCTGCCCCAGTGTACTCTGGTAAATGTAGTGCAGGATGCTTCCTGGTCCACTTCTCTTCTGAACTGAACCTTTGGTCATGGTGGTTGGGAAAACAGGCCCTGAAATACAAGACCAGTACAGTCAATAACATCAAAGAATGGAAAGAGTCAGTTCTTTCTGTGACAAGATATATGCAATAATATATATCTGGAGCGGGAAACCAAATAAAAGACATTGCAGTCAATCAAAAGCTTATATAAATGGAGAGTGGTCGTTCTATTAGACCTGTTTTCAATGTGGTCTTCCCGTCCATCTTTTGCCGTAGCTTCTCGGTGATGGTTTGTCCTGCAGCCCCAGAGGTTTCTCCATCCTGCTTCCTCGACTTCTGCTTCGACTTAGATGCTTCTGAAGGAGCCTTCTTTGCCCGTGCCATTTCTGACTGTGTAAACTGGATGGAAAATTAGACAATCAGCAATGAAAAAAAACGAATCCCTTGTGTTCACGATAAAAATCAAAGTTTGACAGGTTCTTCGAACACCAAGTGTATTTGACAGATGCCTTTAAAACATCTGTGAGGTGCAGCTATGGCCCACCATCCTATTCCTCAACCCCAAATTAACGGAAAAATAAAAAATAAAAAAATGGGGAAGTGACACCTTTCCAATTAATTTGTGATCGATTAAATAAACCATCAACATGAATAAAAATAGTAACTGCGTTTTCAAATTGGAATCAACCACACGGATCGAGGTAGAAAACATTAAATAGATATACTGTAGCTAGCTAGAATATATATACTGTAGCTAGCTAGAATAGATATACTGTAGCTGGCTAGAATCTATATACTGTAGCTGGCTAGAATCTATATACTGTAGCTAGCTAGAATAGATATACTGTAGCTAGCTAGAATAGATATACTGTAGCTAGCTAGAATATATATACTGTAGCTAGCTAGAATCTATATACTGTAGCTAGCTAGAATCTATATACTGTAGCTAGCTAGAATCTATATACTGTAGCTAGCTAGAACAGCCAATCACATCAAAGTGCTCTCTGCTGCCAGGTGTGCTCTCTCGGGAGGCCATCCCTATGAGCAAAAGTTGTTGAAAAAAAATATATAAAATACAATTTAAAAAAACGTTTGAAATATGGCACCGTGTAGCTCAGTTGGTAGAGCATGGCGTTTGCAACGCCAGGGTTGTGGGTTCGATTCCCACGGGGGGCCAGTATGAAAAAATATATATAATAATAATAAAAAATGTATGCACTCACGTAAGTCGCTCTGGATAAGAGCTAAATGACTAAAATGTAAATATGTCAATTTTACTCACTGGGATCCTTCCAAATCTCCTTTCGTTGATCTTGAGCAAAGAGTGGGTGTCCATGGCTACCGCTCTGGAGCCGGGTTGGTGGTGATCACGGGTTGGTGGTGATCACGGGTTGGTGGTGATCACGGGTTGGTGGTGATCACGGGCCAATACGGTTTCACATTGACGTTGCCACAGGATGCTGGATGGTAATTCCTGAATGAGAAGAATCAGAGGGGGTTGGTTAGGTTGGTAATGTCATTACAGGTTATCAGCTGTAACATTGTCTGAATAGTGATGAATACCATGTGCTGTACAGGACTTACAACACATTCAGATAGTACTGAAGCTTTGTGACCTGAAGATATGGCTGTTACTGCAGTGGTGTGGAGGATGCATTGTGGGGCCTGGTGGATTTACAGAGTTGGTGGGATAAGATGGAGGAGTCTGGATGTCAAAACATGAAGAAAATAAATGTAAGGAATCTTTAGACACAGCTTGTTATGATACCAAACATATTTACAACATGTAAAACAAGTTTCAAATGGATTAGACTGAAGAACAGTATGGTTGACACCCAAGTTCCTCTAGATCTGCAGATATGTGTTCAGTGTAACAGAGGTGTATTATCACATTGGCATTGAAGAAGAATCTGTACTTACCCGCTCTGTGGCCACACTTGGATCCTCCCAGAAGCAGAGGTGCAGCAACGTGGGGGATAATGAAGAAGAATTTGTAGATTTTGTATGACATTTTTAGATGTTTTGTTTGTATTTTTTTAATTTGGACCCTCCACAACCCACCAAAGTGACACCTTGCATCTAGTCAATGAGACCAGACTGTCTATAGTATGTATAGTATTGATGTTTTATTAGTATATATTTTTTAAATTATTTGGACCCTCCAAAACCCTCCTCCAAGTCCAATAAGATGTATTCTCTGTCTACAAAGTGACACCGTGCATCTAGTCTATGAGACCAGACTGTCTATAGTATAAATAAATAAACAATTAGTCATTTAGCAGACGCTCTTATCCAGAGCGACTTACAGGAGCAATTAGGGTTAAGTGCCTTGCTCAAGGGCACATCGACAGATTTTTCACCTAGTCGGCTAGGGGATTAGAACCAGCGACCTTTCGGTTACTGGCACAACGCTCTAAACCACTAAGCTACCTGCCGCCCCATATATATATAGTATTGATGTTTTATTAGTATATATTTTTAAATTATTTGGACCCTCCACAATCCCTTCCATGAATGACAACTTTTTCAATAACTTAAATTAATCACATAAAATTCATGATTTGGAAAATCTTCCGGAAGATTTAAAAAAAAAAAAGGTTTGAGTCATTTTCTAAATTTTGCACAGTACTCCTGTTGATTTTCCCATGTTCCCCCAGCTAGAGGTGGCAGGTACTTGCGGAAGTCGATCCAACTATGTAAGATATGCATTTTTATTGCAATTAGGTTTATAACTATAATATTTGGATTTCTGATTACCTCTGATAATGAAACCGCATTTAAAGCAGTTATGTCATTATGGTTAGTTATACAAAGTAGTTGTTCTTGATTTCCCAAGATGATGTCCCAGAGAGCAAGACCGAATTCTAGGTCCTTCGATACCTTCTCATCTAAGGTACTATATCTGACCAAGTCTGAATGTTTTCCTTTAATTACAATATCAGATACGTTAAGTGTGCCTTCCTTAATAGCAGACTCAATATCGCGATCATTAATTCTAAGCTCAGTTTTAATGTAGAAGTTAAAATTATCAATTATAGAAATATAACACCCGGATATTATATAAATTGGTTCTTTTATTTTAGCTAACATTTTCTTACCATTCCAGAAATAGAAAATTACGTTAATATAATCATATAAACTGGTGATGTAAATAACATAGTTGCTTTTTTGAAGTTTGTTTTTAAAAGTCATTTTTTTTTTAAATACAGTATTTTCATCAAATGGACCTAGAAATGCTAGTTTTTGTTGAATTTTTTTTATAAAGTGTTGTTCTATAATAGTAGATATATATTTATTGTTTTGTATAACTTTATTTCTAAAATATTTTAAGTCCGTAATTAAGATGTAGATACATTTTTGGTCACAATTTAAAACTTTAATGTCAAAATCTCCTTTTCGATCTTCATTGTCCTAAAAAAAAAAAAAACAATTAGATTAACTTCGTTTTCACATTAAACTAACATAAAGATAAGAGGAGTGACATGTTTTTCAATCTTCCCAAGCCGTCAAATGATGACAAACACAAGTAGTATCTTCAACAGCACCGTTTCAAGGCAGACAACAGAGGATGTTCATGATCTTTTGATAAAAAGACTACTTTAAATTTGAATATAGGTGTCAGGGAGTGCTGAAGGTGGGTGTGGTGCATGAATCAGGCGCAGGACGCAGAGGCTCAGTCCAAAAGACTTTAGTGTAATATACACGTAAAGAAATAAGCACAATAAGCCCGAAGGCGAACTCACGGCGCACACAGGCGTCAAAATAAACGGCGCACTAACATGCGCGAAAAACCTCTCCAAAACACTGGAGGGAAATACGTAGCTCCAACACGAAAACAGAAGAGCAATCACACACAAAGACAAACACAACCAACGAGAACTAAATAGGACACTAACGAGGACTAACAAGACACAGGTATACAACATCAAGACAAAACCAAACGAACATGAAACATAGATCGGTGGCAGCTAGTACTCCGGGGACGACGACCGCCGAAGCCTGCCCGAACCAGGAGGAGGAGCAGCCTCGGCCGAAACCGTGACAGTAGGTTAACATAAACTTTACCTTTTCAGTTAACTTTCATAAAAAATGCTCAAAATAAGTTTTAAAACAATCTTACCTCCATTTTGTGCTCCACCTCAACTTCCACCTCAAAATGGGACTGGAGTTTGGGTATTTATCAGCTTAATCACGTGATCAAAGAGGATGTGGGTGTGTCATGTGTGGATGCCTGTTCCTTCTTGCGTGCTTGACAGGAAATTAGCATTGAATTTGCATGCTATTTCTGAGGCTACATGTGTTTGCCCATTTCATATACAGTTCCTTCACACCCCTTGACTTTTTCCACATGTTGTTGTCTTACAGCCTGAATTTAAAACGTTTTCAATAAATTCAATTAATCAAAGAAAATCCATGTTCACATTTCACTGAGAAATAATTTCAGTAAATGTTGCAGAATATGCTTTTGGAAGAAGAAGAGTTTAGTTATTTTATACATTTGTTTTCACATTAAACTAACATAAAGATAAGAGGAGTGAAATGTTTTTAATCTTCCCATGCAGTCAAATGATGACAAACACAAGCAGTATCTTTAACAGCACCGTTTCTAGACAGGCAACAGAGGATGTTCATGATCTTTTGATGAACATACTATTATAATCAGAATATAGGTTAACATAAACTTTACCTCTTCAAATAACTTTCATAAAAAATGCACAAAATGATTTTTTAAAGAATCTTACCCCCATTTTGTGCTCCACCTCCGCAAATGAAGTTTAAAAAAGATTTGATAAGATCTCAACGTGAACAGATTACATTTGTGAAATGCACTCATTTGGGATCTGGTGTTCACTTGGGACTCTCTTTCTCATTGATCTATTAACTAATTTTGCAGGCCAAAACTCCATCCCACCAAAACAGGCTGAAATGTCATATGGTCTTTTCAAACAGCTGTTACACTAAAAGGGCATTATCATCATTTTCACAGTATTATTCCAACCTCATAGTGTGGAAATATATATAAAACACAGGATAATCACGTTTTTGACTGTACTCAGCCTTAAAACGCATTTGAAATTGGGGCAAATACTTAATAAAATATGAAATATTGAATACTTGATTAAAATGGGGGGGAAATTACATTATACATGAAGTTATTACATTATAATGAGTTATTACAGTAATTGTTAGTCATTGCATTATAATTTGCAGTATGCCTGTCGGGACCTTCACTCCTAGTGCCACTGACAAGGGGACAATGTGTCACTACAGGCAGGACTGATAAAAAACTAATGACTGTCTCATGTTGAACGTCCAAGTCAGTATCATGCATTTACTGGTCAATTTATTCCATATACTTTGACTAGTCTAGTTATTCCATATATGTTTTTGTGTATTGTACCTTGACTAATCAAATTCTTCCATGTATTAAAAAAACAGTTTTGTGTATTATTAATTGATCAATCAAGTCATTCTGTACATTTCACCCTTTTTTATTTAGAATAACACATAATTCCATAAAAAACATTATCTGTCAGATCCATCATCTCTTCTGTGTAGCCAGATGAAACTTCCTGCTGAACAGCCAATCACATCAAAGTGCTCTCTGCTGCCAGGTGTGCTCTCTCGGGAGGCCATCCCTATGAGCAAAAGTTGTTGAAAAAAAATATATAAAATACAATTTAAAAAACATTTGAAATATGGCACCGTGTAGCTCAGTTGGTAGAGCATGGCGTTTGCAACGCCAGGGTTGTGGGTTCGATTCCCACGGGGGGCCAGTATGAAAAAATATATGTAATAATAATAAAAAATGTATGCACTCACTAACTGTAAGGATAAGAGCTAAATGACTAAAATGTAAATATGTCAATTTTACTCACTGGGATCCTTCCAAATCTCCTTTCGTTGATCTTGAGCAAAGCGTGGGTGTCCATGGCTACCGCTCTGGAGCCGGGTTGGTGGTGATCACGGGTTGGTGGTGATCACGGGTTGGTGATGATCACGGGTTGGTGGTGATCACGGGTTGGTGGTGATCACGGGTTGGTGGTGATCACGGGTTGGTGGTGATCACGGGTTGGTGGTGATCACGGGTCAATGCGGTTTCACATTGACGTTGCCACAGGATGCTGGATGGTAATTCCTGAATGAGAAGAATCAGAGGGGGTTGGTTAGGTTGGTAATGTCATTACAGGTTATCAGCTGTAACATTGTCTGAATAGTGATGAATACCATGTGCTGTACAGGACTTACAACACATTCAGATAGTACTGAAGCTTTCTGACCTGAAGATATGGCTGTTACTGCAGTGGTGTGGAGGATGCATTGTGGGGCCTGGTGGATTTACAGAGTTGGTGGGATGAGATGGAGGAGTCTGGAGGTCAAAACATGAAGAACAAAACAACATTAGAAATACTAATTTAATACCAACTGTTAAAGTCTAAAATACATGTAAGGAATCTTTAGACACAGCTTGTTATGATACCAAACATATTTACAACAGGTAAAACTGGGTTCAGATGGATTAGACTGAAGAACAGTATGGTTGACACACCCATGCAATATGTAAAGCAGTTGTGTTCCTTTTTGGCAGTGGAAGCTGACACACACACCCCAATCATAACACCTACAGAACATTCTGCTATTTGTAAATGCAAATCAAGAGTCCTCTAGATCTGCAGATATGTGTTCAGTGTAACAGAGGTATAATATCACATTGGCATTGAAGAAGAATCTGTACTTACCCGCTCTGTGGCCACACTTGGCTCCTCCCAGAAGCAGAGCTGGAGCAACATGAGGGATAATGAAGAAGAATTTGTTGATTTTTGTATTACTTTTTTAGATGTTTTTATTTATTATTTTTTGGACCCTCCTCAACCCACTCATCCATGAATGACAACTTTTTTAATAAATTAAACTAATGAAAAAAATCAATGTTCACAATTCACTGAGAAACTATTTCAGAAAATGTTGCATCAAAATTTTTTCTTTTAATGTACCTTATCTTCCCAGAAATACACAATTACGTTAATATAATCATAGAAACTATTGATGTAAATCACATAGTTGCTTTCTTGAAAGATAGTATATTTTTGTATAATTTTTGTTGTTGATTAAATACAGTATTTTCATCAAAAGGACCCATAAAGTCTAATATTTGTAAACAATTGTCTTTAGAGAAATCCTGCCAAAATGTTTTTAAAATCTGTATTCATTGTTTTTTATTTTATTTATATTCTATATGTTCGATATTGATACATTTGTCATTACCATTTTCCTCAACATTTACATTTACCTTAAAAAAAAAAAAATCATCTTCATTATCCTGGAAAAACAAACCAACAAACAAAAAAGAACAGAATTAGATTAACCTTGTTTTCACATTAAACTAACATGGAAGTGAGTGACATGTTTTTCAATCTTCCCATGCAGTCATATGATGACAATCACAAGTAGTATCTTTAACAGCACCGTTTCTAGACAGACAACAGAAAACAATGTTTATGATCTTTTGCCAAACAGACTATTGTAATTAGAATATAGGTTAACATAAACTTTACCTGTTTAGTTAACTTTCATCAAAAATGCTCTAAATTAGTTTTAACATAATCTTACCCCCATTTTGTGCACAATAAAATGTCAATGTAAACAGACAAAAGAAATAGTGAAATAAATGTACTTTAAACTGATGTTGGGGTTTTATTAGATTCATCAGGTGATCAAACAGGATGCGTGTGTGTTGTGTGCAGTGCCTAATTTGAGCCGGATCCTGCCGGAACAGTTTGCCCCTCACTCCTCTCCTCCGGTACTAACAGTTCAGGATCTGGCACCTCTCAGATTTGACTTTGTTTGTTCCGGAACCTATTTGCCCAGATCCGGTACCTCTCGCGGCATCATTTATTAATTATTTCACTGTTCGCACTGTAGACATTCTAATAAAAGCGATCAGCATTAAATCAAGTTGCCTCCTCGTTATTTCTCCCCAGAAAGACCATCATGTAAAAGAACGGTGATCCTTCTGTGTAATCATCCTATCGTGCCACACTGATTCCAGACCTGCTCTCTTATTTGTACATAGAGGTTATGGGGAGGGCCAGTGGGGTAAGTAACTGATCTTGACACAGGTCTTGGTAGTGGTGGTCAGATAGTGAAGAGGTCTGTACGTAATCACGTCACGTAGCCTAGTCTAGTCGTCTCCCTATTGAATTTGAATCGTGGGATAAAAAACTGATGAGAAAAGGCAATATGTGTTCCGTGTAACAGAGGTATAATATCACATTGGCATTGAAGAAGAATCTGTACTTACCCGCTCTGTGGCCACACTTGGCTCCTCCCAGAAGCAGAGTTGGAGCAACGTGGGGGATAATGAAGAAGAATTTGTAGATTTTTTATTACATTTGTAGATGTTTTGTTTGTATTTTTTTAATTTGGACCCTCCACAACCCACCAAAGTGACACTGTGCATCTAGTCTATGAGACCAGACTGTCTATAGTATAAATAAATAAATAAATAAATAGTCATTTAAATAGTCATTTAGCTCTTTTCCAGAGCGACTTACAGGAGCAATTAGGGTTAAGTGCCTTGCTCAAGGGCACATCGACAGATTTTTCACCTAGTCGGCTAGGGGATTAGAACCAGCGACCTTTCGGTTACTGGCACAACGCTCTAAACCACTAAGCTACCTGCCGCCCCATATATAATAATAATAATAATAATAATAATAATAATATAGTATGTATATATAGTAGATGTTTTATTAGTATTGTTTTTTAAATTATTTGGACCCTCCACAATCCCTTCCATGAATAACAACTTTTTCAATAAATTAAACTAATGAAATAAAATCATTGATTTCAGAAAATCTTCCGGAAAATGTTTTTTTAAAAAATGTTTGAGTCGTTTTATAAATTTTGCACAGTACTCCTGTTGATTTTTCCAAGTTCCCCCAGCTAGAGGTGGCAGGTACTTGCGGAAGTCGAACCAACTATGTAAGATATCCATTTTTATTGCAATTAGGTTTATAACTATCATAATTGGATTTCTGATTACCTCTGATAATGAAACCGCATATAAAGCATCTATGTCAAAATGGTTATTTATACAAAGTAGTTTTTCTTGATTTCCGAAGATGATGTCCCTGAGAGCAACACCGAAATCTAGGTCCTTCGATACCTTCTCATCTAAGGTACTATATCTGACCAAGTCTGAATGTTTTCCTTTAATTACAATATCAGATACGTTAAGTGTGCCTTCCTTAATAGCAGACTCAATATCGCGATCATTAATTATAAGCTCAGTTTTAATATAGAAGTTAAAATTATCAATTATAGAAATAAACCTCCCAGATATTATATAAATTGGTTCTTTTATTTTAGCTAACATTTTCTTACCATTCCAGAAATATAAAATTACGTTAATATAATCATATAAACTGGTGATGTAAATAACATAGTTGCTTTTTTGAAGTTTGTTTTTTTGAAGTTTGTTTTTAAAAGTCAGTTTTTTAAATACAGTATTTTCATCAAATGGACCTAGAAATGCTAGTTCTTGTTGAAAAAATTTTTTTGAGTGTTGCTTTTTAATAGTAGATACATCTTTATTGATTTGTATAACTTTATTTATATATTTTTTCCTGTCCATAATTTCGATGTTGATAAATGTTTCGTCATCATTTACTTTAAAGTCAAAATCTACTTGTTCATCTTCATTATCCTAAAAAACAACAACAACAAAAAACATAATTAGATTAATTTGTTTTCACATTAAACTAACATAAAGATAAGAGGAGTGACATGTTTTTCAATCTTCCCAAGCCGTCATATAATGACAAATACAAGCAGTATCTTCAACAGCACCGTTTCAAGGCAGACAACAGAGGATGTTCATGATATTTTGATTAACAGACTACTTTAATTTGAATATAGGTTAACATAAACTTTACCTTTTCAGTTAACTTTCATAAAAAATGCTCAAAATAAGTTTTAAAACAATCTTACCTCCATTTTGTGCTCCACCTCAACTTCCACCTCAAAATGGGACTGGAGTTTGGGTATTTATCAGCTTAATCACGTGATCAAAGAGGATGTGGGTGTGTCATGTGTGGATGCCTGTTCCTTCTTGCGTGCTTGACAGGAAATTAGCATTGAATTTGCATGCTATTTCTGAGGCTACATGTGTTTGCCCATTTCATATACAGTTCCTTCACACCCCTTGACTTTTTCCACATGTTGTTGTCTTACAGCCTGAATTTAAAACTTTTTCAATAAATTCAATTAATCAAAGAAAATCCATGTTCACATTTCACTGAGAAATAATTTCAGTAAATGTTGCAGAATATGCTTTTGAAAAAAGTTTAGTTGTTTTATACATTTGTTTTCACATGAAACTAACATAAAGATGAGGGGAGTGACATGTTTTTAATCTTCCCATGCAGTCAAATGATGACAAATACAAGCAGTATCTTTAACAGCACCGTTTCTAGACAGGCAACAGAGGATGTTCATGATCTTTTGATGAACATACTATTATAATTAGAATATAGGTTAACATAAACTTTACCTCTTCAAATAACTTTCATAAAAAATGCACAAAATGATTTTTTAAAGAATCTTACCCCCATTTTGTGCTCCACCTCTGCAAATAAAGTTTTAAAAAGATTTGATAAGATCTCAACGTGAACAGATTACATTTGTGAAATGTACTCATTTGGGATCTGGTGTTCACTTGGGACTCTCTTTCTTATTGATCTATTAACTAATTTAGGGCCTGGTGATTATACCAGGCAGGCCAAAACTCCATCCCACCAAAACAGGCTGAAATGTCATATGGTCTTTTCAAACAGCTGTTACACTAAAAGGGTATTATCATCATTTTCACAGTATTATTCCAACCTCATAGTGTGGAAATATATATAAAACACAGGATAATCACGTTTTTGACTGTACTCAGCCTTAAAACGCATTTGAAATTGGGGCATATACTTAATAAAACATGAAATAATGAATACTTGATTAAAATGGGGGGGAAATTACATGAAGTTATTACATTATAATGAGTTATTACAGTAATTGTTTGTCATTACATTATATATATTGATCACGGGTCAATGCGGTTTCACATTGACGTTGCCACAGGATGCTGGATGGTAATTCCTGAATGAGAAGAATCAGAGGGGGTTGGTTAGGTTGGCAATGTCATTACAGGTTATCAGCTGTAACATTGTCTGAATAGTGATGAATACCATGTGCTGTACAGGACTTACAACACATTCAGATAGTACTGAAGCTTTGTGACCTGAAGATATGGCTGTTACTGCAGTGGTGTGGAGGATGCATTGTGGGGCCTGGTGGATTTACAGAGTTGGTGGGATGAGATGGAGGAGTCTGGAGGTCAAAACATGAAGAAAATACATGTAAGGAATCTTTAGACACAGCTTGTTATGATACCAAACATATTTACAACAGGTAAAACTGGGTTCAGATGGATTAGACTGAAGAACAGTATGGTTGACACACCCATGCAATATATAAAGCAGTTGTGTTCCTTTTTGGCAGTGGAAGCTGACACACACACCCCAATCATAACACCTGCAGAACATTCTGCTATTTGTAAATGCAAATCAAGAGTCCTCTAGATCTGCAGATATGTGTTCCGTGTAACAGAGGTATATTATAATAATAATAATATGCCATTTAGCAGACGCTTTTATCCAAAGCGACTTACAGTCATGCGTGCATACATTTTTTTGTGTATGGGTGGTCCCGGGGATCGAACCCACTACCTTGGCGTTACAAGCGCCGTGCTCTACCAGCTGAGCTACAGAGGACCACATTATCACATTGGCATTGAAGAAGAATCTGTACTTACCCGCTCTGTGGCCACACTTGGATCCTCCCAGAAGCAGAGGTGGAGCAACATGAGGGATAATGAAGATGAATTTGTAGATGTTTTGTTTGTATTTTTTTAATTTGGACCCTCCACAACCCACCAAAGTGACACCTTGCATCTAGTCAATGAGACCAGACTGTCTATAGTATGTATAGTATTGATGTTTTATTAGTATATATTTTTTAAATTATTTGGACCCTCCAAAACCCTCCTCCAAGTCCAATAAGATGTATTCTCTGTCTACAAAGTGACACCGTGCATCTAGTCTATGAGACCAGACTGTCTATAGTATAAATAAATAAATAATTAGTCAATTAGCAGACGCTCTTATCCAGAGCGACTTACAGGAGCAATTAGGGTTAAGTGCCTTGCTCAAGGGCACATCGACAGATTTTTCACCTAGTCGGCTAGGGGATTAGAACCAGCGACCTTTCGGTTACTGGCACAACGCTCTAAACCACTAAGCTACCTGCCGCCCCATATATAATAATAATAATAATAATAATAATAATAATAATAATAATAATAATAATAATAACAATAATAATAATAATAATATATAGTATGTATATATAGTATTGATGTTTTATTAGTATTGTTTTTTAAATTATTTGGACCCTCCACAATCCCTTCCATGAATAACAACTTTTTCAATAAATTAAACTAATCAAATAAAATCATTGATTTCAGAAAATCTTCCGTAAGAATTAAAAAAAAAAAATGTTTCATTCGTTTTATAAATTTCTCACAGTACTCCTGTTGTTTTTTCCATGTTCCCCCAGTTAGTGGTGGCAGGTCCTTGCGGAAGTCGATCCAACTATGTAAGAAATCCATTGTTGTTGCAATTAGGTTTATAACTATCATATTTGGATTTCTGATTACCTCTGATAATGAAACCGCATTTAAAGCAGTTATGTCATTATGGTTAGTTATACAAAGTAGTTGTTCTTGATTTCCCAAGATGATGTCCCTGAGAGCAACACCGAATTCTAGGTCCTTCGATACCTTCTCATCTAAGGTACTATATCTGACCAAGTCTGAATGTTTTCCTTTAATTACAATATCAGATACGTTAAGTGTGCCTTCCTTAATAGCAGACTCAATATCGCGATCATTAATTATAAGCTCAGTTTTAATATAGAAGTTAAAATTATCAATTATAGAAATAAACCTCCCAGATATTATATAAATTGGTTCTTTTATTTTATCTAACTTTTCCTTACCATTCCTGAAATATAAAATTACGTTAATATAATCATAGAAACTGGTGATGTACATAACATAGTTGCTTTTTTGAAGTTTGTTTTTTTTGAAGTTTGTTTTTAAAAGTAATTTTTTTAAATACAGTATTTTCATCAAATGGACCTAGAAATGCTAGTTCTTGTTGAATTTTTTTTAGCTTAATAATAGTAGATACATCTTTATTGATTTGTATAACTTTATTTATATATTTTTTCCTGTCCATAATTGTGATATTGATAATTTTTCCGTCATAATTTACTTCAAAGTCAAAATCTACTTGTTCATCTTCAATATCCTAAAAAAAAAAAAAAAAAACGTAATTAGATTAATTTGTTTTCACATTAAACTAACATAAAGATAAGAGGAGTGACATGTTTTTCAATCTTCCCAAGCCATCAAATGATGACAAATAC
Source organism: Coregonus clupeaformis (assembly GCF_020615455.1). Lineage (NCBI taxonomy): Eukaryota > Metazoa > Chordata > Actinopteri > Salmoniformes > Salmonidae > Coregonus > Coregonus clupeaformis. The sequence continues at coordinate 47,878,805 of NC_059217.1, forward strand.
AAGCAGTATCTTCAAAAGCACCGTTTCAAGGCAGACAACGGAGGATGTTCATGATATTTTGATTAACAGACTACTTTAATTTGAATATAGGTTAACATAAACTTTACCTTTTCAGTTAACTTTCATAAAAAATGCTCAAAATAAGTTTTAAAACAATCTTACCTCCATTTTGTGCTCCACCTCAACTTCCACCTCAAAATGGGACTGGAGTATTTATCAGCTTAATCACGTGATCAAAGAGGATGTGGGTGTGTCATGTGTGGATGCCTGTTCCTTCTTGCCTGCTTGCCTGTCTGTTTAGTTTCCTGACAGATCACATTTTATTTGTGAAATCACGATACACACTTCACATGAAAGATTAGGCATTAAAATCATTTAAGAACACAATTTCAATCTCCAGGATCACTCCCCTCTCTTCAAACATGAATAACAACATAGTGTTTGATTACCCATGACAGACAGACAGAAAGACTGACCAATTTTAAGGAACAGTGACAGGAAATTAGCATTGAATTTGCATGCTATTTCTGAGGCTACATGTGTTTGCCCATTTCATATACAGTTCCTTCACACCCCTTGACTTTTTCCACATGTTGTTGTCTTACAGCCTGAATTTAAAACTTTTTCAATAAATTCAATTAATCAAAGAAAATCCATGTTCACATTTCACTGAGAAATAATTTCAGTAAATGTTGCAGAATATGCTTTTGAAAAAAAAAAATTTAGTCGTTTTATACATTTGTTTTCACATTAAACTAACATAAAGATGAGGGGAGTGACATGTTTTTAATCTTCCCAAGCAGTCAAATGATGACAAATACAAGCAGTATCTTTAACAGCACCGTTTCTAGACAGGCAACAGAGGATGTTCATGATCTTTTGATGAACATACTATTATAATCAGAATATAGGTTAACATAAACTTTACCTCTTCAAATAACTTTCATAAAAAATGCACAAAATGATTTTTTAAAGAATCTTACCCCCATTTTGTGCTCCACCTCCGCAAATGAAGTTTAAAAAAGATTTGATAAGATCTCAACGTGAACAGATTACATTTGTGAAATGCACTCATTTGGAATCTGGTGTTCACTTGGGACTCTCTTATTGGTCTATTAACTAATTTAGGGCCTGGTGATTATACCAGACAGGCCAAAACTCCATCCCACCAAAACAGGCTGAAATGTCATATGGTCTTTTCAAACAGCTGTTACACTAAAAGGGCATTATCATCATTTTCACAGTATTATTCCAACCTCATAGTGTGGAAATATATATAAAACACAGGATAATCACGTTTTTGACTGTACTCAGCCTTAAAACGCATTTGAAATTGGGGCAAATACTTAATAAAATATGAAATAATGAACACTTGATTAAAATGGGGGGAAATTACATGAAGTTATTACATTTTAATGAGTTATTAAAGTAATTGTTTGTCATTGCATTATAATTTGCAGTATGCCTGTCGGGGCCTTCACTCCTAGTGCCACTGACAAGGGGACAATGTGTCACTACAGGCAGGACTGATAAAAAACTAATGACTGTCTCATGTTGAACGTCCAAGTCAGTATCATGCATTTACTGGTCAAGTCATTCCATATATGTTTTTGTGTATTGTACCTTGACTAAACAAATTCTTCCATGTATTAAAAAAACAGTTTTGTGTATTATTAATTGATCAATCAAGTCATTCTGTACATTTCACCCTTTTTTATTTAGAATCATACATCATTCCATAAAAAACATTATCGGTCAGATCCATCATCTCTTCTGTGTAGCCAGATGAAACTTCCTGCTGAACAGCCAATCACATCAAAGTGCTCTCTGCTGCCAGGTGTGCTCTCTCGGGAGGCCATCCCTATGAGCAAAAGTTGTTGAAAAAATATCTATAAAATACAATTTAAAAAACATTTGAAATATGGCACAGTGTAGCTCAGTTGGTAGAGCATGGCGTTTGCAACGCCAGGGTTGTGGGTTCGATTTCCACGGGGGGCCAGTATGAAAAAAATTAAATAATGAAAATTAAAAAAAATGTATGCACTCACTAACTGTAAGTCGCTCTGGATAAGAGCTAAATGACTAAAATGTAAATATGTCAATTTTACTCACTGGGATCCTTCCAAATCTCCTTTCGTTGATCTTGAGCAAAGAGTGGGTGTCCATGGCTACCGCTCTGGAGCCGGGTTGGTGGTGATCACGGGTTGGTGGTGATCACGGGTTGGTGGTGATCACGGGTTGGTGGTGATCACGGGCCAATGCGGTTTCACATTGACGTTGCCACAGGATGCTGGATGGTAATTCCTGAATGAGAAGAATCAGAGGGGGTTGGTTAGGTTGGCAATGTCATTACAGGTTATCAGCTGTAACATTGTCTGAATAGTGATGAATACCATGTGCTGTACAGGACTTACAACACATTCAGATAGTACTGAAGCTTTGTGACCTGAAGATATGGCTGTTACTGCAGTGGTGTGGAGGATGCATTGTGGGGCCTGGTGGATTTACAGAGTTGGTGGGATGAGATGGAGGAGTCTGGAGGTCAAAACATGAAGAACAAAACAAAACAACATTAGAAATACTGATTTAATACCAACTATTAAAGTCTAAAATATATGTCAGGAAACTTTAGACACAGCTTGTTATGATACCAAACATATTTACAACAGGTAAAACTGGGTTCAGATGGATTAGACTGAAGAACAGTATGGTTGACAACCATGCAATATGTAAAGCAGTTGTGTTCCTTTTTGGCAGTGGAAGCTGACACACACACCCCAATCATAACACCTGCAGAACATTCTGCTATTTGTAAATGCAAATCAAGTTCCTCTAGATCTGCAGATATGTGTTCAGTGTAACAGAGGTATATTATCACATTGGCATTGACGTCAGTGGAGAAGAATCTGTTCTTAACTGCTCTGTGCCCCCCCACCCACCCCCCCTCTTGGCTCCATCCAGTGGGCTGAAAAAACTTGGTTTGAGCTATTCTCTGCATCCGTTTGAGTTCATACTCTGTTCAGAACCTAACACCTTGCTTAAATGTATTTACTTTTATTCCTAAATGTTCTTATTCATCTTCTGAATTAGAATTAAATTAACTTCGTTTTCACATTAAACTAACATAAAGATAAGAGGAGTGACATGTTTTTCAATCTTCCCAAGCCGTCAAATGATGACAAACACAAGTAGTATCTTTAACAGCACCATTTCTAGACAGACAACAGAGGATGTTCATGATCTTTTGATTAACAGACTACTTTCATTAGAATATAGGTTAACTTTACCTCTTCAGTTAACTTTCATAAAAAATGCTCAAAATGAGTTTTAAAAGAATCTTACCCCCATTTTGTGCTCCACCTCCGCAAATGAAGTATTAAAAAGATTTGATAAGATCTCAATTTGAACAGATTACATTTGTGAAATGCACTCATTTGGGATCTGGTGTTACACTAAAAGGGTATTAACATCATTTTCACAATTTCACAGTATTATTCCACCTCATAGTGTGGAAATATATGTATAAGACAGGGAAATCACGTTTTTTGACTGTACTCTGCCTTAAAATGTAGTATAAACCAGCCTTTATGTTTGGAATCTTTGGTTGTTTAATACACTACTGTAATCACTCTGTTTAGCACATGGCCTCACATGTGAATCCTCAAAGAGATGTGTGGGGCTAAGGCTTAAGTGGGTGTGAACAATGCTGAATGGGTGTAGACAAAGAAGAGCTTTCCAGTAGGTGTACCAAAACATTCAAGGCCCATTTTCTTAAAAGTGGGGCTACAAGTTTATCAACTATCAAAGCAGAATTACTTTCCCATTGTTCCTCAACTGTAGTGTATGATATACAATTTTCTAGCTCTGAGTCTCTACGTTTATCCGATGTAAAAAACACAATTTCAAATTTTGCTACGTAAGACCGAATCGAGCCGGTCGGTCACAATTGTAATGTCATTGTTACTTAGTGAGCTTGTTCTATTATACAGACGTGGGTGAGTTCTGTACCAGGTAGTTGCAGAACATCTGGTAACTTTCCCAAAACTAATTCAAAACCCGGTTGGAAGATTCCCGGTATGAGGAGGGAATAAACAGGAAATCTGGAATCCTCCAACCAGGATTTTTGAAAACTGGGGATTTTGGGAAAGTTACTGGACTGTGTGCATGTTTTTATTCCTGCCTAGCACCAACATCTCATTCAACTGATCGTGGTCTTCAATTTAGACCACAATTAGTTGAGTGAAGTGTTAGTAGAGTGCATAATCAATAATAATAATAATAAATAAATAAATAATAAATACATAATTTGAAGAACAAACATCATTGTGCCAATTCATATATTTCAGTAAAACTGTAAATAAGACTTTAATCTCAAGAGAAGACAGGTTAAAGCTGCAATATGTAACTTTTTGGGCGACCCGACCAAATTCACATAGAACTGTGTGTTATAGATCTTTTATTCTCATTGAAAGCAAGTCCAATAAGCTGTAGATCTGTTCTCTGTGCACTGTTTCTATGCTTCCTGTTCTAAAGTTTAGTTTCTGAACACCGATAGTGATTTTAATGCTACGCGTGTAAAGAAATTAGGTGCAGGCGCTAAATGAACGCGTTCATCCGCTAAGTTAACGCCTTCACGTTCTAAGTTAACGCCTACACGCGTCAAATAATAGCGTGCAAATACGCTTGCAGATGGTCCAACATGCGCTAAATAAACAGCTGCAAGCGGTCTTGCTAAATATACACCTACACACGCTAACTTAACGCATTCTTTAATATGCTAATATTACCAGCCAATTTCCTTTGCTCCTCCTTTCAACCAGATTTAATTAATCGGTCAGTTTGATGCAACAACACCACAACAGAAGATGGCAAAAAGGCTGCAAACAGATCCTAAATGACTGCACTCGGCTTCTGCTCTCTGATAATCCTGGACTTGATGCCCGTCAGTCCACGATAACAAGGAATAAACTTGGTTTGAGCTTTTCACTGCGTCCATTTGAGTTCATACTCTGTTCAGAACCTAACACCTTGCTTAAATGTATTTACTGTTATGCCTAAATGTTGTTATTCATCTTCAGAATAAGAATTAGATTACCTTTGTTTTCACATTAAACTAACATAAAGATAAGAGGAGTGACATGTTTTTAATCTTCCCAAGCCGTCAAATGATGACAAACACAAGTAGTATCTTTAACATCACCATTTCTAGACAGACAACAGAGGATGTTCATGATCTTTTGATGAACATACTATTATAATCAGAATATAGGTTAACATAAACTTGAAAGGCTGCAAACAGAGCCTCTGGCTGGCATGCACAACAAGTTAAGCAGCATTGTAGTGGGTGTGGTTGGGCATACTGTTGAGCAATCAAACCAGGTAATGTTGGGCGTAGATTTTTTTTCACTCTTCGTTCTCCGGCTGCCCATTGTATTCGTTCTTGGTCATCATTTCTATTAATGTCTTTAAAATCCAATATTATAAAAACATTACTTGGCCACAATTTGTGACAGTTACTATCATTTAAAAGTGTTTTTGGAATGAGGTGGGCGGGCGTTGTCACAATACATTAAGTAGCCTAAACACAGTGTTGTATTATTGTTACAGCCAGTTCTGGTTACCGGGATCCTAAGACTTGGAGAGGAGCTAGAGGTGCATCTTGTTATGCCATCACTCAAGAGCAACTGAGGTTTCTGATGTCCTGTGCTTTCAGTGTGCCTCAGATGGCAAATATTCTACATGTGTCCCGATCAACAATCAAACGTCGTCTAAGGTCAGTTGTGCTTGAGAGTAATGCTATAAACTACAAAGACTTTAGATGCATGGTTTCCAGTTTCTTACCAATCAAACAATTTAGAATGACTACAATCAAGACATAACTTTAAAATTACTATGACGGTATACATTACCTCATATTCCATTACCTCATATTACATTACCTCATATTACAATACCTCATATTCCATTACCTCATATTCCATTACGTCATATTACATTATCTCGTTTTACATTACCTCATATTGCATTACCTCATATTCCATTACCTCATATTCCATTACCTCATATTCCATTACCTCATATTACATTATCTCGTTTTACATTACCTCATATTGCATTACCTCATATTCCATTACCTCATATTCCATTACCTCATATTCCATTACCTCATATTACATTATCTCGTTTTACATTACCTCATATTCCATTACCTCATATTCCATTACCTTGTATTACATTACCTCATATTACATTACCTCATATTACATTACCTCATATTACAATACCTCATATTCCATTACCTCATATTCCATTACCTCATATTCCATTATCTCGTTTTACATTACCTCATATTGCATTACCTCATATTCCATTACCTCATATTCCATTACCTCATATTCCATTACCTCATATTACATTATCTCGTTTTACATTACCTCATATTGCATTACCTCATATTCCATTACCTCATATTCCATTACCTCATATTCCATTACCTCATATTACATTATCTCGTTTTACATTACCTCATATTCCATTACCTCATATTCCATTACCTTGTATTACATTACCTCATATTACATTACCTCATATTACATTACCTCATATTACAATACCTCATATTCCATTACCTCATATTCCATTACCTCATATTACATTATCTCGTTTTACATTACCTCATATTGCATTACCTCATATTCCATTACCTCATATTCCATTACCTCATATTCCATTACCTCATATTACATTACCTTGTATTACATTACCTCATATTACATTACCTCATCCCAATGTTACTCTTCTTTGTTCCCCCAGACACTTCAGTCTGTCACATGCACCGTTATATTCTGACATGTCAGACTTGGCTCTGGATGAAAAGATTAAGGACTTGGTGGCTGGGAACAACAAACTTGGACCGGAGGCTGTTTCGAGCCCAATTAAGGGCATTGGGAATCCGGGTACCAGAGACGCAGAGTGAGGGACAGCATGCTTCGTGTTAAGTCATGTCCCAGAGGGTGCATAGAAGGTCATACCGTGTTGCTGGACCAAACTCGTTATGGCACCTTGATGGAAACCACAAACTGATACGGTAGATGTATCTTTGTGATACACAATGATCTATATCACTGGTGAGAAATTACAGGTTGTAATGCAACAAAATAGGAAAAAACGCCAAGGGGGATGAATACTTTTGCAAGGCACTGTATGTCACTCATGTGGATAATAATTGTTTTATTGTGTTTCTTCTACGTCTGTGATTGATAGAATATCTGCATCATGAAATGAACCAACATGCTCATGTTGAGGACATACGGATGTAAAAACAGTTGGCGCAAAGTATTTGTGCCTAAGTGTGAACAACAGGAGAGTCTGTCCTCTTGACTCATCAAGATAAACGTGGGTATTTTTCCAATTTAAATAGATATTGTAATCACACATCTTCCGCCGCAGGAAACAGTTTAGAACAAACCCTTGTTGTAGCCTTTAGAGGGCTAGCGGAAGTACTTATAGTTGTGTTCCGCGGTAGATTGTTCATTTACATTGTTCCACATTTTGGATGTTAATTTAATATTTGGTCTGCTGCTTTGTTATATACTGCAGGAACCTGATGCAGCATCTAGGTGGTAAATGAGGACGGGGATGTTTGTATATCTAATGTGTCTTCATCTTTTGTATCCAGTTGGTTTTGGTAATAAAAAAATATTTCAATCACCCACGTGGGTACAGTATATGCTCCTAAAAACCAATGAGGAGATGGGAGAGGCGGGACTCTCAGCGCGTTGAGCGTCACAAATAGAACCGAGTTCTATTGTAGCGTCTGAGCCACGCAGACGCTCGTTGACGCTCGCGAGCAGTGTGGGTGCAATGATTGAATAACATCTGTACATTTATTTTGCAACACTCGCGCACGTAACGCGTGCGGTGTGGTCAGCACGTTAGACATACGGTTATCAGTGTGGTTAGGTGTAAAAATCACATTTTAAGAAGATAAATTGTAGAAAATAGGGTGAGGTTTATCACTTTGTGGCTGTGGTAACTAGTGACGACCCAGCTCAGCTGATGCTGCCAGTGAATATGTGGTGCTGCCACTGTGTTTATACATTCTTGTGATTACATTCTCAAACACCTGTCCAAAGAAAATCTGGACACAACAATTCTCAAAAACTGGTCCTGGGGGCCCACAGGGGATTTTGTTCAAATACTAACACAAATCAAAGGCTTAGTGATAACCGTAGTTGAACAGTTACTCAGGTGTGTTCTGGATGGAATATAAACCTGCACACCCAGTAGGACCAGGATTGGAGAACACTAGTGTAGTGCTGTAAACCTATGAGCCAACTGGCCCTGATGCCTTTTTTTTCCAAGGTGGAAGAATATATGGTATTCTAGCCTTGACTCACTGGCTATCGGACTGGGTTTTTAGTGGTGTATAAAAGTAGTTGAAGTAGAAGCTAAGGAAAGACAGAGGCAGAGAAACCATCATGCAATCAGAGTTATACGTTCACAAAAGAGAAATGGTGACAAAATCTCAACTTGGAATCGTGCTCTGGGTCACTCTGGGTACTCTATGTCTTCAGGATCTCTTAGATGGTGAGATAAAACAATAACTTAAAATATCTAAAGACACTAACTATGTGTCTTGAATGCCATGCCTTGAGTAGTTTGAATAGGGTAGATATCCACATTTACATAATTAGTATGTTATATAATAGAATACCACAACAGGTTCTGAGTGGAAGGTCAGTTTTGAAAATCTTTATCAATATGCAAATGTTCATATGCAATGGTCCTGATTGTAACAATGTAGTTGAAGTCGGAAGTTTACATACACTTAGGTTGGAGTCATTAAAACTCGTTTTTCAACCGCTCCACAATTTTCTTGTTAACAAACTATAGTTTTGGCAAGTCGGTTAGGACATCTACTTTGTGCACGACACAAGTCATTTTTCAAACAATTGTTTACAGACAGATTATTTCACTTATAATTCACTGTATCACAATTCCAGTGTGTCAGAAGTTTACATACACTAAGTTGACTGTGTCTTTAAACAGCTTGGAAAATTCCAGAAAATTATGTCATGGCTTTAGAAGCTTCTGATAGGCTAATTGACATCATTTGAGTCAATTGGAGGTGTACCTGTGGATGTATTTCAAGGCCTACCTTCAAACTCAGTGCCTCTTTGCTTGACATCATGGGAAAATCAAAAGAAATCAGCCAAGACCTCAGAAAAAATTGTGGGCCAGTATAAAAAAATATGTATTCACTAACTGTAAGTCGCTCTGGATAAGAGCGTCTGCTAAATGACTAAAATGTAAATGTAAAATGTAGACCTCCACAAGTCTGGTTCATCCTTGGGAGCAATTTTCAAACGCCTGAAGGTACCACGTTCATCTGTACAAACAATAGTACGCAAGTATAAACACCATGGGACCACGCAGCCGTCATACCGCTTAGGAAGGAGACACGTTCTGTCTCCTAGAGATGAACGTACTTTGGTGGGAAAAGTACAAATCAATCCCAGAACAACAGCAAACGACCTTGTGAAGATGCTGGAGGAAACAGGTACAAAAGTATCTATATCCACAGTAAAACAAGTCCTATATCGACATAACCTGAAAGGCCACTCAGCAAGGAAGAAGCCACTGCTCCAAAACCGCCATAAAAAAGCCAGACTACGGTTTGCAACTGCACATGGGGACAAAGATCGTACTTTTTGGAGAAATATCCTCTGGTCGGATGAAACAAAAATAGAACTGTTTGGCCATAATGACCATCGTTATGTTTGGAGGAAAAAGTCGGATGCTTGCAAGCCAAAGAACACCATCCCAACCGTGAAGCACGGGGGTGGCAGCATCATGCTGTGGGGGTGCTTTGCTGCAGGAGGGACTGGTTCACTTCACAAAATAGATGGCATCATGAGGAAGGAAAATGATGTGGATATATTGAAGCAACATCTCAAGACATCAGTCAGGAAGTTAAAGCTTGGTCACAAATGGGTCTTCCAAATGGACAATGACCCCAAGCATACTTCCAAAGTTGTGGCAAAATGGCTTAAGGACAACAAAGTCAATGTATTGGTGTGGCCATCACAAAGCCCTGACCTCAATCCTATAGAAAATGTGTGGGCAGAACTGAAAAGGCGTGTACGAGCAAGGAGACCTACAAACCTTTTTTTGTGTGTCATTTAGCAGACGCTCTTATCCAGAGCGACTTACAGGAGCAGTTAGGGTTAAGTGCCTTCCTCAAGGACACATCGACAGATTTTTCACCTAGTCGGCTCAGGGATTAGAACTAGCGACCTTTCGGTTACTGGCACAACGCTCTTAACCACTTAGCTACCTGCCGCCAAACCTGACTCAGTTACACCAGCTTTGTCAGGAGGAATGTGGCAAAAGTCACCCAATTTATTGTGGGAAGCTTGTGGAAGGCTACCCGAATCGTTTGACCCAAGTTAAACAATTTAAAGGAAATGATCCAAATACTAATTGAGTGTATGTAAACTTCTGACCCACTGGGAATGTGATGAAAGAAATAAAAGCTGAAATAAATCATTCTCTCAACTATTATTCTGACATTTCACATTCTTAAAATAAAGTCGTGATCCTAACTGACCTAAAACAGGGAATTTTTACTTGGATTAAATGTCAGGAATTGTGAAAAACAGAGTTTAAATGTATTTGGCTAAGGTGTATGTAAACTTCCGACTTCAACTGTATGAAATGTTCCTGAGTGTAACAATATTTTTTTCTCATAATGAGTCATTTAAAAGGAACAACATTTTTCTCCCTCAGATGTGTCTGGTGCCGTACATGGCTGTCTTCCTTCCCAGGGCTTGGGCCGATCCCTCAGTGATGTCAACCTGATGTTTGAGGTTGGAGTTACACTTCTATTAGCTTTGGTCCCAGATCAGTTTGGGCTGTCTTGCTGACAATGAACATCAAAGTCAGCATGAAAGCACAAACAGATCTGGGACCAGGTTACACTTTTATGTGCATGCTTTCGAACTCTGTTTTTCCCCACTCACCCATATCAGCTCACTCCTAAACTTCTTCCTTATACATATTTTACTACCTACCCACATTTGACTGATCATTAGTTTATTTCCTCTTCATACAGTTCTTGTTGGGTAGAGTAGAGATCGACAAAGACAACAACGTCATCTTGCTGGACCTGGAGATTGCATCAATGAGGCACGGACGGGCTTTCCTCACTCGCATCAACGACAACATCCCCAAGATCCTCTCTTACATGGAGCAGATGGTGAAGGCCCTGGAGGACCAGAGAGGGGCTTTCCCTCTGGCTGCACCCCGCTTTGAGAGCCTCATCCTGGGCATGGTCTACTCTGCCCACCAGGCCAAGTTCCAGGAGAGAGAGGAGGACCAGGAGAAATGGGGAGAGGTGCTGACACGTTTAGCTGATGTTACAGTCAACGAGCTGCGTAGACCGGAAGCCATCACAACATTTACTTAGATTAGCATACAGACTGTTCATTAGCCTGGTCCCAGATCTGTTTGTGCTGTCTTGCAAAATACCATAGGAGTTGGCAAGACAGCACAAACTGACCTGGGACCAGGCTAACTATTCATCAGTTTAAGGTGAAGAATGAATACGCAATCCAGTTCAAGCTCAAAATAACTTTTTTAATACAGTATAAAAAAGTTTATAAAAAGGTCATTTATCACCAGAAACAGAGGTGTATATAAAACATCTGAAACACAAGACATATCTTTGAAACACAGTGGAACAGTGATCAATGTTGTAAGAGATATTTCAAATATCTGTGAACATCTGTGGATTTTATATTGTTTGGTGTCAGTCACGATTGTCCCTGTTTATAACAATGGAAATGGAACATTTCAATAAAAAACATGATTTGAACAAGAAAGGTACAAGATTACAAATGTCAAAATAAAGGAAACACTTGAGTAAATGAGGGATACAAAGTATATTGAAAGCAGGTGCTTCCACACAGGCGTGGTTCTTGAGTTAATTAAGCAGTTAACATCCCATCATGCTGAGGGTCAGGGCGGCAGGTAGCTTAGTGGTTAAGAGCATTGTGCCAGTAACCGAAAGGTCGCTGGTTCTAATCCCCGAGCCGACTAGGTGAAAAATCTGTCGATGTGCCCAATTTTTGCTCCTGTAAGTCGCTCTGGATAAGAGCGTATGCTAAATGACCAATTATTATTATTATTATTATTATGTATAAAAATCCCCAGTTGCCCATTATGGCTAGAAGAAGAGATCTCAGTGACTTTGAAAGAGGGGTCTCAAAGGAGCATAAGGGGTTTATAGGCTGGGTGTGTGTGTGTGTGTGTGTGTGTGTGTGTGTGGGTGTGTGGGTGTGTGTGTCACCAGATCTCAACCCAATTAAATACTTTCTGGAGCGGCGCCTGAGACAGCGTTTTCCACCACCATCAACAAAACACCAAATGATGGATTTTTCCTTGTGGAAGAATGGTGTCACATCCCTCCAGTAGAGTTCCAGACACTTGTAGAATCTATGCCAAGGTGCATCGAATCCGTTCTGGCTCGTGGTGGGCCAACGCCCTATTAAAACACTTTATGTTGGTGTTTCCTTTATTTTGGCAGTTACCCGTATATGACAATGTCATAGACATAACCAACATCACAAAACAACGACCTCTCTCCTTCTCCCTGATTATTTCTTTTGACCCTTTTGTGTCTGGCTGTTGTGCTGCCTGGATGTTCTGGTCCCCGAGGAGGAGGACTCTTCCAGGGAAGACAGCTTCTTCTTCAGCTTCCCAATGTCGTCCTCATCCTCCCCCGTCTCCCCCCTCCGAGCCTCCCGCCTTCTCCCCGCTGGCCTCTATCTCTGCCAACCTGGACTCCTGCTTCCTGTTGTAGCTCTCCTCTCTGCTGCTTACCAGCCAACGTCTCACCTCTGTTCCACACTAGGATGTTCACTCCTGTGGTGGATCACAAAAAACCTTATTGTCTGAATCCCAAATGGCTCCGTGTGTATTGCACTAATTTTGACCAGGGCCCAAGTTGAACACAGATTTTTAGCAAACAAATTTCCAGCTACAAACATAGTTAGTGGATTGGTTAGTCTCTTTGCTGATTTGATCCTGGCTGCCGCGATTACAAACAGAGTGGAAAGCCAGTATTTAAAACCCAGACTCACCCATTCCAGATCCTAAAACATCTCCCATTGGATTGAACTTGTTGACCTGGAAAGGAAGGTGTGCAGAGATTTAAAACTGTTTTGACCCAACGATGGCTTGAACAATAGTGCAGCACAAATTCATGATTCAACACTTGTAACAAATACAGTGACACATCCCTGAAGCATGACTTCATCCCCTGGAAGAAGACACTGCTCCATCACTTCCCATATCAAAGTCTAAAGGGCTACAGACTAACATTGACGTTATTTCCAAGTAAGAGTCGTAATAAAACGAAGGTAAAATTTCTCGTCATACTCACCGATATGATCCCAGGGGCGTTGTGGTCCAGTAGTTGGCATGCCAGCTCTCCCGTGTTGGCGTCGTAGATATCGATGGTCCTCAGGGCACCTGGACACACCCTCTCATCAGGGTACCGCCCAACCACCATCAGGTCATAGAGGGGGTGCCACGAGGCCTGGACACACAAACCGAAGATTGAAGATGAATCTTTTGAGCCAACGAGAGAGACACACACATAAACACACCTGACCAATCAGAAGAGGAGTCCACCGTGATCCACCCACGTGCCTCACCTTGATCGGTGTGAGGTGCTGAAACTGTCTGTGTGGGTGCTGGATAATCTGCTGAGGAGTTGACCAATCAGAAGAGGAGTACACCCTGATCTGGTCATACTGGTCAGTGGTCAGGAGTTTGGAGCAGTCCACTGGGTTAAAGTAGGCTGGGGGGGGAGGGAACAACAGCATGATGAGAGAGAGAGAGGAGGGGGGAGGGAACAACAGCATGATGAGAGAGAGAGGGGAGGGAACAACAGCATGATGAGAGAGAGAGGGGAGGGGGGAGGGAACAACAGCATGATGAGAGAGAGAGGGGAGGGGGAGGGAACAACAGCATGATGAGAAAGAGAGGGGAGGGGGGAGAGAACAACAGCATGATGAGAGAGAGAGAGGAGGGGGGAGGGAACAACAGCATGATGAGAGAGCGAGAAAGAGAGAGAGGGGGGAGGGTATCTAGAGGGTTAAATGTTCTTAATAAGCTTTTATCCTTTCTGATGAAAGAGGTAGATGTTTTTCAAGCAAATAATTATTATAATAAACTTGCACCTGTCTTTTCCTACTAGTACTGACAACTTCTTTATTGAGAAAAATGTTCTTACTACGACTGTGATATGTGGTTGTCTCACCTAGTTACCTTAAGATGAATGCACTAACTGTAAAGCATCTATCGTAGTCCAAAACGCGTACGCGTACGCACAGCAGCGTTCTAGAATTGGACCGTTGGGCTTAGAACACTTTTCGAATTCTCCGCACGGCTCAAGCAGTTTTCTCCAACTGTCAACACGTTCAAAATGAATAGAGGGCGCGTACCGGAGCCTGGTTGGACGGTGGTCTCAGAGCCGCGTAGCTATGTCACAATGGGACGCCAGACTATCGCGTCTCAGGACTATGATTTATATGCTTAAGTGGCTCTGGATAAGAGCGTCTGCTAAATGACTAAAATGTAAATGCATTATTGGAAGATAACATTTAATATGGGTGCACCGTTATTGCTAACAACCTATAGTTTTGAGCTGAGATGGTCCTCTGTAGCTCAATTGGTAGAGCATGGCGCTTGTAACGCCAGGGTAGTGGGTTCGATCCCCGGGACCACCCATACGTAAAAATGTATGCGCACATGACTGTAAGTCGCTTTGGATAAAAGCGTCTGCTAAATGGCGTATTATTATTATAACGCTTTCTCTCTATCTACTTTAAATTACAGTAGTGTTCCATAGTGTCATTTAGCTAGAAGTCAAACATTTACATTTTAGTCATTTAGCAGACGCTCTTATCCAGAGCGACTTACAGGAGCAATTAGGGTTAAGTGCCTTGCTCAAGGGCACGTCGCCAGATTTTTCACCTAGTCGGCTCGGGGATTAGAACCAGCGACCTTTCGTTTAATGGCACAACGCTCTTAGCCGCTAAGCCACCTGCCGTCCCAAACAGCGTTATCGTATTCTACGACACAGTGGTCAAGATGAAAATACCCCTAAAAGTAGGACAGGAGAGAGTTCTCAGTACCCGAGTTAACAGCTTTGTCATGAACCATCTCGTGGAGGAAACTGTTCTTATCTTTGATGTTCCGCAGGTCCCATAGCTTCACCGTGTGGTCAACAGACGCTGTCGCCATCAACCAATCGCAGCGAGGGTTGAATTCAGCATGGGTCACTTTAGCCTTGTGCAACTTCTCGTTGAAGATCTACGAGGGGGGAAAAGTGCAGATAGTTTTAACAACATCTTCAAGAACGTCGTCAGTAATGAAATGAGATCATTGGAACTGCCAAAGCTGTGCCTAATGCAGTCATGCCTAGAATGGTCCTATTCTTAGAACATGCAAACAGAACATAATCTAGAATGGTCCTATTCTTAGAACATGCAAACAGAACATAATCTAGAATGGTCCTATTCTTAGAACGTGCAAACAGAACATAATCTAGAATGGTCCTATTCTTAGAACGTGCAAACAGAACATAATCTAGAATGGTCCTATTCTTAGAACATGCAAACAGAACATAATACAGAATGTTTAAATTGTACATGCTAACTAACTACTCAATACAGGTTGACATTACCTCCCTCTGGCCCATTCAGTACTGTAGCTATTGTGTAGTCTACAGTAGAAATATACTCTACAGTACTGTAGCTATAGTGTAGACTACAGTAGAAATATACTCTACAGTACTGTAGCTATAGTGTAGTCTACAGTAGAAATATACTCTACAGTACTGTAGCTATAGTGTAGACTACAGTAGAAATATACTCTACAGTACTGTAGCTATTGTGTAGTCTACAGTAGAAATATACTCTACAGTACTGTAGCTATTGTGTAGTCTACAGTAGAAATATACTCTACAGTACTGTAGCTATAGTGTAGTCTACAGTATAAATATACTCTACAGTACTGTAGCTATTGTGTAGTCTACAGTAGAAATATACTCTACAGTACTGTAGCTATAGTGTAGACTACAGTAGAAATATACTATACAGTACTGTACCTGGTGTCCATCAATGCCCAGCAATAAGACTCGTCCTATGTTGTCTCCTGTCACCAGCATCTGTCTGCTCAACGACACATCTACACAGCAGTACCACAGACTGGAACAGAGATGTATCTCAATATAATTTAAACTAATATCAAATGTATCATGCATTCTAAAAAAATATATATATATATAAAATGCTGTATACCGTGATTATCCTCATCAATACAATTCAGACAACACTAAACATTTTATTATACCATCAACAGAATGTGAAAGCTTGTTCCTTTATCATCAGACAGACACTACTAAGTGCACTAGTTGTGTATTTTTCCCTAACATAAGGTTATATTTGTCTGGCACCAAGGTCATGTCCCAAATGGCACCCTATCCCCTATGTAGAGCAATACATTTGACCATTGCCCCTACGTAGAACATTCCCCACCCACTTCCTGACTCTCCCACCTAATCACCGGTCACCCCCACTTCCTGTTTCCTGAAGGGAAGGAGTACCTTCCCCCACACCTTAAGTAGACTCACCTGATTCTAATCCAGGTGGCTACCTAATGGACTGAGTGGAGTGTTTTGTTATGTAATTTATAGTAGCGATGGGAAACCGAGGCTTTCTGAAGCCTCTGGGGCTTTTTACCCAAATTGTGCTGAAAAAAAACGGTTCATTACTCTGAGCTTTTAACACAAAGTACATTAGTGACATCTGCTGGTCAGCAATGAAAAGCAGCGTTTGGTGTTCATATAGATGTTTTTTTCCACAATATTCATAGAATCTCCGTTGCGCGGCCGCTAGTCGTGGCTCTTAGTAGCTTACTATCAGTTACCATACATGTTGGCACCTTCCATCATGCTTCCCATTTTTGCTCTGAATCCCTTGTTTTGCTTTTTTTTTTCTGTCAAAAAACGGTGAATCCTGTGGCATTATTTAGGACGCTTAAGACAGAAGCTTATACTCTACTAAATAAAACTAATTGTTTGAACAACAATGTGCAAAAAGTGTGGTTCCGATATTCAAATAATATACCAAAACATTCCCAGGTTCTAGTCCCGGAGACTCTACCTGCTGAGCTGCCGTTCAGGTGACACTACATGAAAGAATCCTAACTACATTGCAAGCCTACAGTGGGGAAAAAAAGTATTTAGTCAGCCACCAATTGTGCAAGTTCTCCCACTTAAAAAGATGAGAGAGGCCTGTAATTTTCATCATAGGTACACGTCAACTATGACAGACAAATTGAGAAAAAAAATTCCAGAAAATCCCATTGTAGGATTTTTAATGAATTTATTTGCAAATTATGGTGGAAAATAAGTATTTGGTCACCTACAAACAAGCAATATTTCTGGCTCTCACAGACCTGTAACTTCTTCTTTAAGAGGCTCTTCTGTCCTCCACTCGTTACCTGTATTAATGGCACCTGTTTGAACTTGTTATCAGTATAAAAGACACCTGTCCACAACCTCAAACAGTCACACTCCAAACTCCACAATGGCCAAGACCAAAGAGCTGTCAAAGGACACCAGAAACAAAATTGTAGACTTGCACCAGGCTGGGAAGACTGCATCTGCAATAGGTAAGCAGCTTGGTTTGAAGAAATCAACTGTGGGAGCAATTATTAGGAAATGGAAGACATACAAGACCACTGATAATCTCCCTCAATCTGGGGCTCCACGCAAGATCTCACCCCGTGGGGTCAAAATGATCACAAGAACGGTGAGCAAAAATCCCAGAACCACACGGGGGGACCTAGTGAATGACCTGCAGAGAGCTGGGACCAAAGTAACAAAGCCTACCATCAGTAACACACTACGCCGCCAGGGACTCAAATCCTGCAGTGCAAGACCTGTCCCCCTGCTTAAGCCAGTACATGTCCAGGCCCGTCTGAAGTGCATTTGGATGATCCAGAAGAGGATTGGGAGAATGTCATATGGTCAGATGAAACCAAAATATAACTTTTTGGTAAAAACTCAACTCGTCATGTTTGGAGGACAAAGAATGCTGAGTTGCATCCAAAGAACACCATACCTACTGTGAAGCATGGGGGTGGAAACATCATGCTTTGGGGCTGTTTTTTCTGCAAAGGGACCAGGACGACTGATCCGTGTAAAGGAAAGAATGAAATGGGCCATGTATCATGAGATTTTGAGTGAAAACCTCCTTCCATCAGCAAGGGCATTGAAGATGAAACGTGGCTGGGTCTTTCAGCATGACAATGATCCCAAACACACCACCCGGGCAACGAAGGAGTGGCTTCGTAAGAAGCATTTCAAGGTCCTGGAGTGGCCTAGCCAGTCTCCAGATTTCAAACCCCATAGAAAAACTTGAGGGAGTTGAAAGTCTGTGTTGCCCAGCGACAGCCCCAAAACATCACTGCTCTAGAGGAGATCTGCATGGAGGAATGGGCCAAAATACAAGCAACAGTGTGTGAAAACCTTGTGAAGACTTACAGAAAACGTATGACCTGTGTCATTGCCAACAAAGGGTATATAACAAAGTATTGAGAAACTTTTGTTATTGACCAAATACTTATTTTCCACCATCATTTGCCAATAAATTCATAAAAAATCCTACAATGTGATTTTCTGGAATTCTTTTTCTCATTTTGTCTGTCATAGTTGACTTGTACCTATGATGAAAATTACAGGCCTCTCTCATCTTTTTAAGTGGGAGAACTTGCACAATTGGTGGCTGACTAAATACTTTTTTTCCCCACTGTAAGTACGGTGTCCAGTAGAGGTTGGTGTTTGAAAAACAACTTGGAGTCGAAAAAAAAAGCACCGGAACCGCAGAGAAATCAGTGGGATCTCGCATTTTGCAACACACGGTTTGAAAAACCAAAACGGAGCTTCAGACGTCATTGATCATCACGTGGTAATGTTACTTTGAAACGAGCATCGGTACATTGTGTCAGATCAGTAGTACATTTAAAAACTGCATCGGATCTCCGGTATCAATCGTCCCATCACTAGTTTATAGTCATGTCCTTTGAAGTAGATTTCCTTTCCATGGATGTTACTGACCAAGTACCTTTATCCTCTCTCCTTTTGACCTTTGCTGTTGACTTCCTTTGTCCAGTGTTAAACTGTTTGTCATGTGTTAGACTACTACTGTCTAGTTTGTGAGCAATTAGCATGATCCTTTTTCTACAGTCCTTTGTTATTTAGTTACTAGTTGTCCATATATATATATATATATATATAGTGAGGAAAAAAAAGTATTTGATCCCCTGCTGATTTTGTACATTTGCCCACTGACAAAGACATGATCAGTCTATAATTTTAATGGTAGGTTTATTTTAACAGTGAGACAGAATAACAACAAAAAAAATCCAGAAAAACGCATGTCAAAAATGTTATAAATTGATTTATAAATAAACCTACCATTAAAATTATAGACTGATCATTTCTTTGTCAGCGGGTAAACGTTCA
The DNA here is from genome assembly GCF_020615455.1 of Coregonus clupeaformis. Classification (NCBI taxonomy): domain Eukaryota; kingdom Metazoa; phylum Chordata; class Actinopteri; order Salmoniformes; family Salmonidae; genus Coregonus; species Coregonus clupeaformis. The sequence continues at coordinate 47,898,408 of NC_059217.1, forward strand.
AAATCAGCAGGGGATCAAATACTTTTTTCCCTCACTGTGTGTATATATATATTTTTCTGTTAAACTGATATGTATTCCTTATATAGTTTATTCTTATCAACCATCATATATCTGATTACATCCCTTTCCGAAATAAAAATGGTCAACTGAGAACTGAGAAAGATGGGTCCTCGTGTTTTTACAGTCAATCCCACACCAGCAACCCTCCAGTATTTTACACCCCAATGTGCTCTGGTCAAAAGTAGTGCACTATATAAGGAATATCTGACTAGGGCCTCATAGGGCTCTGGTCTAAAGGTAGTGCGCTATCTAGGGAATATGGTGTCATTTGGGATGTACCCTAGGTAGGGCCTGCATCCTCACCAGACATTGTGGTGATCATGTCCACAGTCCTGGACTCCGGACAGAACCGTTGCTGGACCGCCCTGAAAGCTCTGCACGGTCAGCGTACCATCACCGGACGCCAGGTAGACCTTGGACGGGTCCGTCGGGCTAAACTTCATCCCCCCAATAAAGTCCCCGGCTCCTTTCTGCATGATGAGCACAAACAGACCAATCCCAGTGACTGGTTGAAAAAGACGCGCTGATCACTAGGGCGCAAGCTAATCACAGGGCTGTAACTATGACGCCTGGATCCAACCGCAACGGAAAACAACAATATGCGTTTGTTATTGGGCAACTTTAGGTAGTTCCTTCCTGTTTCAGTCAGTTTTCTTCCAAGTGGTGTGTCTAGTGAATACAACCTAGGCCAACGACAGTTCTGTCCAGATAAATGCAGACCTATCAGAAGGCAGGGTTTTGTTCTGTTCTAACCACAGGCCTATCAGAAGGCAGGGTTTTGTTCTGTTCTAACTACAGGCCTATCAGAAGGCAGGGTTTTGTTCTGTTCTAACCACAGGCCTATCAGAAGGCAGGGTTTTGTTCTGTTCTAACCACAGGCCTATCAGAAGGCAGGGTTTTGTTCTGTTCTAACCACACTAGCTGGTGTTGAGATACAGGGCTCTGTGTTCCATCCCAAATGACACCCTATTTCCTATATAGTGCACTACTTTAGACCAGAGCCCTATGGCTCCCTATTCCCTATATAGTGCACTACTTTAGACCAGAACCGGGCTGATACCAGTATGGTGATACTCGTTAGTATCTTGGCCAAGGAAACAACAGGAAGCGGATGTAACTCCTTTCGGAAAACAGCCCCAATGTTGGAAACAAGCATCATTATGATGTCATCCAGAGTCACATTTCTTTTCCAAGCTCTCTATATCACACTATATTTTACATACAGCAGGTTTTTAAAGGACCAAAGACTTTGGTCTGTTTCGTGTTTTTATTTCTGGCATGGAAAAAATATTGCGATACTGGTATCATGCCGGCGCTACTTTGACCGAAGCCTTGTGGGCCCTGGTCTAAAGTAGTGCACTATATAGGGAATAGGGTGTCATAGGGCTCTGGTCTAAAGTAGTGTACTATATAGGGAATAGGGTGTCATAGGGCTCTGGTCTAAAGTAGTGTACTATATAGGGAATAGGGTGTCATAGGGCTCTGGTCTAAAGTAGTGCACTATATAGGGAATAGGGTGCCATAGGGTTCTGGTCTAAAGTAGTGTACTATATAGGGAATAGGGTGTCATAGGGCTCTGGTCTAAAGTAGTGTACTATATAGGGAATAGGGTGTCATAGGGCTCTGGTCTAAAGTAGTGTACTATATAGGGAATAGGGTGTCATAGGGCTCTGGTCTAAAGTAGTGCACTATATAGGGAATAGGGTGTCATAGGGCTCTGGTCTAAAGTAGTGCACTATATAGGGAATAGGGTGCCATAGGGCTCTGGTCTAAAGTAGTGCACTATATAGGGAATAGGGTGTCATAGGGCTCTGGTCTAAAGTAGTGCACTATATAGGGAATAGGATGTCATAGGGCTCTGGTCAAAAGTAGTGCACTATATAGGGAATAGGGTGTCATAGGGCTCTGGTCTAAAGTAGTGCACTATATAGGGAATAGGATGCCATAGGGCTCTGGTCAAAAGTAGTGCACTATATAGGGAATAGGGTGTCATAGGGCTCTGGTCAAAAGTAGTGCACTATATAGGGAATATGATGTCATAGGGCTCTGGTCAAAAGTAGTGCACTATATAGGGAATAGGGTGTCATAGGGCTCTGGTCTAAAGTAGTGCACTATATAGGGAATAGGGTGTCATAGGGCTCTGGTCAAAAGTAGTGCACTATATAGGGAATAGGATGTCATAGGGCTCTGGTCTAAACTAGTGCACTATATAGGGAATAGGGTGTCATAGGGCTCTGGTCAAAAGTAGTGCACTATATAGGGAATAGGATGTCATAGGGCTCTGGTCTAAAGTAGTGCACTATATAGGGAATAGGGTGTCATAGGGCTCTGGTCAAAAGTAGTGCACTATATAGGGAATAGGATGTCATAGGGCTCTGGTCTAAAGTAGTGTACTATATAGGGAATAGGGTGTCATAGGGCTCTGGTCAAAAGTAGTGCACTATATAGGGAATAGGATGTCATAGGGCTCTGGTCTAAAGTAGTGCACTATATAGGGAATAGGGTGTCATTTGGGAAACGTTCCATCTCTTACTCCCATGACTCTGTGTTGGTAAACACGCGGAGAGTGGTCCCATTGAAATCCTGCAGTGTGGTGGTTCCCCTGATAGATGAGGTGAACAGCTGAGTGGTGTTGTATGGGTTAAACTTCAAAGCTGTTATAGAGCCTCCAGGACCAACCTGCATAACACAGAGAGCAGGAGTCTAGTCCCAAATCACATCCTATTCCCTATATAGTGCACTACTTTAGACCAGAGCCCTGGACAACAGAGTCCCGGTCAACAGAGTCCCGGTCAACAGAGTCCCGGTCAACAGAGTCCCGGTCAACAGAGCCCTGGTCAACAGAGCCCTGGTCAACAGAGCCCTGGTCAACAGAGCCCCGGTCAACAGAGCCCCGGTCAACAGAGTCCTGGTCAAAAGTAGTGCACTAGATGGGAAATGGGGTGCCATTTGGGACGTAACCAATGTAGACCTCATACTATCAATAATGTTAATGTAAAAAGGGATTTCAAAGTCCAATTTGATTGATAATATGATTGAATACGGTGTTCCTAATCAGTAACACAGACATAAAACTATCCATCCCAACCATTGTATTATTTGTGTGTATCATCCTGAACCGAATTCTTCAATCCCGTCTAGGTACAAAACAGTAAAATGAGAAAATGAATAAGCATAGACTCAATAGTAACCCATCAGGCATTGCTGGTTATAATGACGTCACCGGAACCCGTTTTCACCAGATAGGAATTGCGTATCGGGCATTCTCACCCCTTGTATGAAGCTGGTCTTGTTGAGCACGCTGTAGTCCCAGAGGACTATGTCTCCTCCCTTGGAGCCGACCGCCAGGACGGTGGGGTGTGTGGGGTGCCACTCCAGACAGGTGACCCGCCGGTCGAAGGGACTGGCTGTACGGTGGAGCTTATAGGAGGACAGGGAACGCACAAACGGCTCCTGGAGACACTGGGAAAAAAAGAGTTGTTAGATATAATGTACTGATGATGATGATGATAATAATATGCCATTTAGCAGACGCTTTTATCCAAAGCGACTTACAGTCATGCGTGCATACATTTTTGTGTATGGGTGGTCCCGGGGATCGAACCCACTACCTTGGCGTTACAAGCACCGTGCTCTATCAGCTGAGCTACAGAGGACCACATGACGATGCCAAGAAAATCGTTTGTTAGACCCTCAATTTCTTCTTGTGCTGGACCCGGTTTCACAAAAGCATCTTAAGGCTATGTTCATCGTTAGAACCTTCGTAGGAGCATCGTTAAAATCTCTGAGCCGTTTCCAAAAACCATCGATATTAACATTGCACTAACAAAAAACGCTCGTAATCTAAACGCCTGCCTCAGACCACTCCTAGAACAGCTAAATGTGTCATTAGATGCTTTTTTTTTTGCCCTGCCACGTCACTTTATAACACAGAGGATCTCCACTAAACATAGAATCACATGGTTTATCCGTCTCTCTGTGACCACTGATAACTTCAGAACAAAGTTGACTACAAATACAACGTTGCCAATGTCTTCGCAATTGATACAAACAAGCGACGTATAAAAAGATGCTTCAAATGAAAACAGACGACTGCATTAAAATATAAACAGGAGGCTATAGGCCTATTTCAATCATATTGGAATACATTTCACGATCAATCGATTTAGTTCTATTTTGCTACTTGTAACGCTACTGTCTGTAATGTCTCAATATATTTTATGATGTGTAGCCTAACGTGTTCAATGATGTGCCAAATCTGCGATTTAGTGCATTTTTATTGAGTAACCATTAGAATAAGCTGCCTCAATATTTGCAGCCGTAGTATATCTCTAGGAGCTGATCCGTCGTCAGCCATTGTTCAATCATTCTAATGTTAAGGTAAGATTTGAATGGAGAAAGCTGATCTGAGAGCAGCGCTCCCTTTCTTTCCATCCCATCAGTATTGAAACATGCTCCAACGTTGCACTTAGCGACCGTTCTCTCTGCGTGGTGTTTTGGGAAACGCACGTTACATCTTCGGCCGTTGTAGGAAAAGATGCATCTGTTAAAACACTAGGAAGCCTAAGTTCCATCACTGTTCGGGAAACCGGGCCCAGACGGGTTTGTTTATGGCCTGATATTACCAACCGATGTAGAAAAGATGCATCGGGAAACGGGGCCCTGGGTGATTGTGGACGCCTCTATCTAGGTGAGCCTGGTCTTGAAGTCAGAATGCTGTTAGACATGCTGCTGCGTTATCATGCCATTCAGCTGTAGACACATCTCTTTACATATACTATTTGAAAGTTTGTTGAATATTTTACCTTCGATATCAATCAATCAGTAGGTACTGTTCCCTAGTCACTCTACCAGCTGTCACACTACTGTTCCCTAGTCACTCTACCAGCTGTCACACTACTGTTCCCTAGTCACTCTACCAGCTGTCAGACTACTGTTCCCTAGTCACTCTACCAGCTGTCAAGACACACTAGTCTGACTTTAGTAGTGTACCTGTCTCTTCTGAGAATGAAGGCTCTGCCCCAGTGTCCTCTGGTAAATGTAGTGTACCTGTCTCATCTGAGAATGAAGGCTCTGCCCCAGTGTCCTCTGGTAAATGTAGTGTACCTGTCTCATCTGAGAATGAAGGCTCTGCCCCAGTGTCCTCTGGTAAATGTAGTGTACTTGTCTCATCTGAGAATGAAAGCTCTGCCCCAGTGTCCTCTGGTAAATGTAGTGTACCTGTCTCATCTGAGAATGAAGGCTCTGCCCCAGTGTCCTCTGGTAAATGTAGTGTACCTGTCTCATCTGAGAATGAAAGCTCTGCCCCAGTGTCCTCTGGTAAATGTAGTGTACCTGTCTCATCTGAGAATGAAGGCTCTGCCCCAGTGTCCTCTGGTAAATGTAGTGTACCTGTCTCATCTGAGAATGAAGGCTCTGCCCCAGTGTACTCTGGTAAATGTAGTGCAGGATGCTTCCTGGTCCACTTCTCTTCTGAACTGAACCTTTGGTCATGGTGGTTGGGAAAACAGGCCCTGAAATACAAGACCAGTACAGTCAATAACATCAAAGAATGGAAAGAGTCAGTTCTTTCTGTGACAAGATATATGCAATAATATATATCTGGAGGGGGAAACCAAATAAAAGACATTGCAGTCAATCAAAAGCTTATATAAATGGAGAGTGGTCGTTCTATTAGACCTGTTTTCAATGTGGTCTTCCCGTCCATCTTTTGCCGTAGCTTCTTGGAGATGGTTTGTCCTGCAGCCCCAGAAGTTTCTCCATCCTGCTTCCTCGACTTCTGCTTCGACTTAGATGCTTCTGAAGGAGCCTTCTTTGCCCGTGCCATTTCTGACTGTGTAAACTGGATGGAAAATTAGACAATCAGCAATGAAAAAAAACGAATCCCTTGTGTTCACGATAAAAATCAAAGTTTGACAGGTTCTTCGAACACCAAGTGTATTTGACAGATGCCTTTAAAACATCTGTGAGGTGCAGCTATGGCCCACCATCCTATTCCTCAACCCCAAATTAATAGAAAATAAACAAAAATGGGGAAGTGACACCTTTCCAATTAATTTGTGATCGATTAAATAAACCATCAACATGAATAAAAATAGTAACTGCGTTTTCAAATTGGAATCAACCACACGGATCGAGGTAGAAAACATTAAATAGATATACTGTAGCTAGCTAGAATATACTGTAGCTAGCTAGAATATATATACTGTAGCTAGCTAGAATAGATATACTGTAGCTAGCTAGAATAGATATACTGTAGCTAGCTAAATAGATATACTGTAGCTAGCTAAATAGATATACTGTAGCTAGCTAGAATAGATATACTGTAGCTAGCTAGAATATATATACTATAGCTAGCTAGAATAGATATACTGTAGCTAGCTAGAATAGATATACTGTAGCTAGCTAGAATAGATATACTGTAGCTAGCTAGAATAGATATACTGTAGCTAGCTAGAATAGATATACTGTAGCTAGCTAGAATAGATATACTGTAGCTAGCTAGAATAGATATACTGTAGCTAGCTAGAATAGATATACTGTAGCTAGCTAGAATATATATACTGTAGCTAGCTAGAATAGATATACTGTAGCTAGCTAGAATATATATACTGTAGCTAGCTAGAATAGATATACTGTAGCTAGCTAGAATAGATATACTGTAGCTAGCTAGAATAGATATACTGTAGCTAGCTAGAATAGATATACTGTAGCTAGCTAGAATAGATATACTGTAGCTAGCTAGAATAGATATACTGTAGCTAGCTAGAATAGATATACTGTAGCTAGCTAGAATAGATATACTGTAGCTAGCTAGAATATATATACTGTAGCTAGCTAGAATAGATATACTGTAGCTAGCTAGAATATATATACTGTAGCTAGCTAGAATAGATATACTGTAGCTAGCTAGAATAGATATACTGTAGCTAGCTAGAATAGATACAGTGGGGGGGAAAAGTATTTAGTCAGCCACCAATTGTGCAAGTTCTCCCACTTAAAAAGATGAGAGAGGCCTGTAATTTTCATCATAGGTACACGTCAACTATGACAGACAAAATGAGAATCGAGGGAGATTATCAGTGGTCTTGTATGTCTTCCATTTCCTAATAATTGCTCCCACAGTTGATTTCTTCAAACCAAGCTGCTTACCTATTGCAGATTCAGTCTTCCCAGCCTGGTGCAGGTCTACAATTTTGTTTCTGGTGTCCTTTGACAGCTCTTTGGTCTTGGCCATAGTGGAGTTTGGAGTGTGACTGTTTGAGGTTGTGGACAGGTGTCTTTTATACTGATAACAAGTTCAAACAGGTGCCATTAATACAGGTAACGAGTGGAGGACAGAGGAGCCTCTTAAAGAAGAAGTTACAGGTCTGTGAGAGACAGAAATCTTGCTTGTTTGTAGGTGACCAAATACTTATTTTACACCATAACCACTACCCACCACTGTACCGCCACAAAAAACACACCCTCCCCAAAGCGATAAACAAAGTTTGACAACACACCTATTTTGGACCACCCCTCCCATCGTAAATTTCGATCTGTGCCTAATTTCCTGCAATTCTATCCATTTTGCTATGGGGGTGTTGTACTGTGTATTTGTCTACTGTATTCTCGAAATAGCTAATTCTAATATTTCTACTACTGCATTGTATTTTAGTTACACTGTTTATACATAAATATATAAATAAAAAATACCGCACATGTATTTATATACTGGATTCTTAGCTCAATCTAATATATCTACTACTATACATATCATTCCTCGTATATCTTGTGTAAATTCATCTGGTGTAGATTCGTGTAGATTGCATTTGGATTACCGTTACAGTGGTATTTGGGTTCTTAAT